>NC_047113.1:105030354-105160769 GCF_902500255.1 Thalassophryne amazonica
AACCACACCACAGATTTTCAATAATATCCAGGTCTTGGGACTGAGATGGCCATTCCAGAAGGTTGTACTTGTTCCTCTCCATGAATGTCTCAGTAGATTTTGAGCAGTGTTTAGTGTCATTGTCTTGTTGAAAGATCCAGCCCCGGTGCAACTTCAACTTTGTCACTGATTCATGAACATTGTTCTCAATAATCTGCTGATACTGGCTGGAATCCACTTGCTCTGAAGTAATAAATTAGAAATTTTATCTTCATTAAGTGAAGACATGTTTTTAGAAATTTGGTTTTCTGAGCTGTCTTGAACACAGCATTAACTTGCCATCAAGAACCGTTTATTGAAGCAAGTCAAGGTTTCAACACCAAAGACACATAAATGAGAGCAGGGTAATCTCGTTACATTTAACACTGCCCTGTGACTTTTTCGTCATTTGGCCAGCTTTCATTTTTATTGCCAAAAATTATTACAACCCCTGGCAAAAATGATGGAATCACCGGCCTCGGAGGATGTTCATTCAGTTGTTTAATTTTGTAGAAAAAAAAGCAGATCGCAGACATGACACCAAACTAAAGTCATTTCAAATGGCAACTTTCTGGCTTTAAGAAACACTATAAGAAATCAGGAAAAAAAATTGTGGCAGTCAGTAACGGTTACTTTTTTAGACCAAGCAGAGGGGAAAAAATATGGACTCACTCAATTCTGAGGAAAAAATTATGGAATCACCCTGTAAATTTTCATCCCCAAAACTAACACCTGCATCAAATCAGATCTGCTCTTTAGGCTGCATCTAAAAAGGAGTGATCACACCTTGGAGAGCTGTTGTACCAAGTGGACTGACATGAATCATGGCTCCAACACGAGAGATGTCAATTGAAACAAAGGAGAGGATTATCAAACTCTTAAAAGAGGGTAAATCATCACGCAATGTTGCAAAAGATGTTGGTTGTTCACAGTCAGCTGTGTCTAAACTCTGGACCAAATACAAACAACATGGGTAGGTTGTTAAAGGCAAACATACTGGTAGACCAAGGAAGACATCAAAGTGTCAAGACAGAAAACTTAAAGCAATATGTCTCAAAAATCGAAAATGCACAGCAAAACAAATGAGGAACGAATGGGAGGAAATTGGAGTCAACGTCTGTGACCGAACTGTAAGAAACCGCCTAAAGGAAATGGGATTTACATACAGAAAAGCTAAACGAAAGCCATCATTAACACCTAAACAGAAAAAACAAGGTTACAATGGGCTGAGGAAAAGCAGTCGTGGACTGTGGATGACTGGATGAAAGTCATATTCAGTGATGAATCTCAAATCTGCATTGGGCAAGGTGATGATGCTGGAACTTTTGTTTGGTGCCGTTCCAATGAGATTTATAAAGATGACTGCCTGAAGAGAACATGTAAATTTCCACAGTCATTGATGATATGGGGCTGCATGTCAGGTAAAGGCATTGGGGAGATGGCTGTCATTACATCATCAATAAATGCACAAGTTTGCATTGATATTTTGGACACTTTTCTTATCCCATCAATTGAAAGGATGTTTGGGGATGATGAAATCATTTTTCAAGATGATAATGCATCTTGCCATAGAGCGAAAACTGTGAAAACATTCCTTGCAAAAAGACACATAGGGTCAATGTCATGGCCTGCAAATAGTCCGGATCTTAATCCAATTGAAAATCTTTGGTGGAAGTTGAAGAAAATGGTCCATGACTAGGCTCCAACCTGCAAAGCTGATCTGGCAACAGCAATCAGAGAAAGTTGGAGCCAGACTGATGAAGAGTACTGTTTGTCACTCATTAAGTCTATGCCTCAGAGACTGCAAGCTGTTATAAAAGCCAGAGGTGGTGCAACAAAATACTAGTGGTGTGTTGGAGCGTTCTTTTGTTTTTCATGATTCCATAATTTTTTCCTCAGAATTGAGTGATTCCATATTTTTTCCCTGTGCTTGGTCTAAAAAAGTAACCGTTACTGACTGCCACAATTTTTTTTCCTGATTTCTCATAGTGTTTCTTAAAGCCAGAAAGTGGCCATTTGAAATGACTTTAGTTTTGTGTCATGTCTGCGATCTGCTTTTTTTTCTACAAAATTAAACAACTGAATGAACATCCTCTGAGGCCGGTGATTCCATCATTTTTGCCAGGGGTTGTATGTTAACTGTTCATGACTCTGTGCTATGAACCAGTGGTTTATGACACAGCTGAGTGAGTCATTACATGCTTCAAACATTGTACAGGTGTCAAGTGTTTAAGTTTAAGTTTTGACAAAGAAGGAACTGAAAGCTACAGAACACTTTAGGGCCCCTTCACACATAGTGCGTAGTTTGGACGAAGTGCACACTTAGTGTGTGATTTTAATTTTTTTTGTAATACTTCCATGTCCTTCCTGATATGAGGCAGGTTCCCACAGCTTTCAAAGAACAGCGCCGTAGCTCAGTGGTAAAGTCTCTGACTGGGAATCAGAGGTTTTGAAAGGCGTGAGTTTGCATCCCAGGTGGTGTGTTTTTTATTTCTTTTTTTATTTATTCAACATAAGTGGCACAATGTGGATCCACACGTACCAGCTGGTTTTCATTTCTTCCACATAAGTGGCACCATGTGCTGCACCTGGCACTATTCCTGCTCGTCGGACACTGTTGACGCAATGTTTCGTGCACTAATTTAGAACTGTTTTGCGCTGTTTCGCCATTTTCATCCAAATGCCATCCAAACTTCACACTATGTGTGGAGGGGCCATTAACATGAAGAGAAACTCACTCATATCCAAAACAAATTTGGATCACAAACCATCGGATGATTCTTCCTGTGGACTGAAATGCATGATAGCATATATGCAAAGGCTTTTGCAAATCAATGATTTCTCATCATCCACTTGAATGTTTGTTTGTTTTGGCACTGTTTAACTTTGGAATATTTAGAAGTAAATCTCAGACATTCTGAATGGCCACAAATCACTGTGTGATGATGCAATTTCTTCTTCCACTGTAGAATTTGACAGTTGGCAACCAACACTTAGCATAACTATTCTAGGTGTGCAGCATACAATTCAAGTGGAGTGTAAAAGTGATTCAGCACAAGAACAGTCTGGTCTCAAAGCACCAACACAGAACCCAATTAAAAATATTTACGTTCAACAAACACCAAAACAATGGAGGTCCCAGAAGAAGAAAATGCAGTTATGTTTAAAATAACAGCAATGTGTTTTAAAAAGTGAGTAAGCTCAAAATCCTTATATCTCATTTCAATACACACAAATCTATTGTGAGCACTGCACATTTTATTCCAAATCAAAAGATGAAGAAAAGTTATCAAATCTGTTATTACTTTTGAGAAAGTGAAGAAAAAGGAATATTACGCTGTTCAAAAAATAGCAGTGTCTGCATTTTTCTTTCCAAACTCAAACATTTACTGTATATACTGAAAAATGCTTGAAGATTTATCTTTTCTGTGAATGACTGAACTAATATTTTGTTTTATAACTATTGTTTCTGAAAACTGCTTCACATCTGTGTTGCATGATGTTTACCAAATTCTGGCACCTGTGAACAGGTATTCCAGACCAGGATGATTAGACTACATTCCACAATGCCTCTGCATTTCTTGGTTTTACCTCAGAAGCAGTATTTTTGATGTCACCCTACAGGTTTTTCTATTGGATTAGGGTCCTGAGTTGGGCTGGCCACTCCATAACTTTAATCTTGTTGGTCTAGAACCAAGATGGTGCTCACTTGCTGGTGTGTTTGGGGTCATTGTCTTATTGAAACACCCATCTCAGGTTCATTTCCTCTTCAGCATAAGACAACGTGACCTCTTCAAGTTTTCTGATGTATTCAAACTGATCCATGATCCCTGGTATGAGATAAAGAGACCTGAAACCATAGTATGCGAAACATCCCCATATCATGATGCTCCAACGTGCATCACTGTCTTCACAGTGGACTGTGGCTTGAATTTAGTTTTTGGGGGTCATCTGACAAACTGTCTGTGGCCCCCAGACCCCCCCCCCAAAAAAACAACTTTGCTTTGATGAGCTCACAAAATGGTGTTCCATTTCTCTATAGTCCAGTCAATGTGTTCTTTGTCAAATTGTAACCTCTTCAGCACGTGTTGTTTTCAACAATGGGACTTTGTGGGGTCTTCTTGTCCATAGCTTGTCTTCACATAGGTCTCTTGTAATTATTACATCACTCACAGGTAACATTAGACCTTCTTTGATCACCCTGGAGCTGATCATTGGCTGAGTCTTCGGCATTTTGTGTCCATTCTTCAATCCATTTGAATAATGGTTTTCCATGTTCTGGTCTTTCTGTTTTTTGTTGCCATTTTAAAGCATTTGTGATCATTTTAGCTGAGCAGTGTATCATTTTCTTCACTTTTTTATACGCGTTCCCCTCTCCAATCAGCTTTTTAATAAAAGTACGCTGTTCTTCTGAAGAATGTTTGGAATGGCAAATTTTACTCTGATTTTTAGAGAGAACTGTAGGACAACCAGCAAGTACAACATTTGCTACCTTCGTCCTTAAATAAGGATGGAATAAGGGTCACAGGAAAAAAATGCAAAGGCTGATATATAGATTTTTTGAACAGCCTTTGCTTTCTGTAAAGTAATAACAAATTTGATTAATTTTCTTCATGTTTTTGATTTGGAATACAATGTGCACTGTTCCCTATGCATTTGCGTGCATGGAGATAAAAGTTATTATAAGGATTTTGAGCCTTACTCATTTTCTAAAGACACTATTATTTTGAACACAACTGTATTTGAATTGGGCAGGCCACAAGGCCAATGGGTCCCTGACCTACCCTCTAAAATAACATCAAAAGACAATCCTGAAATATGAGGAAACCAAAACCAAAATGAGAGAGGAAGGAGGGCACTGTACTGCCAACAGTGACAGGATCGTCTCAGCTCACTCGCCATGTGATCTCCAACACCTTCCTTTTCTTGCTCAGAGAACTCAGCAGTTTGAGTGCAGGTGGAACTGATCACCCGTTGGTGGACTTCAACGGACAAAACAGAATCCACAAAAGCAGACACAAACCATGAACAGCAATGCACCGGCAGAGGAGGATGTAATGTAGACAAAGGCAAGGAAGGAATGTGGGTGTGTGACACTGCAGCAGATACTAAATGTCAGCATATCTTCAAAATTCCTGCCTGACTCTTGCCAGGTGGAGTGAGTTTTAAAGAGCAATGTCTCCCTGTGTGACAACTATGAGGAGCACGTAGGAGGAATAGAAACCTAAAAGGAGGTCAGAGAGTAGGAGGAAAGTGAATTCACATCTGCTCCCCGCATCCCCACACCACAACACCACAAATCAGCACAGTTCCAACCCCGACTGAGCGTGATGGAGGAAGGAGCGTTCTCCCCCTCTGGTTTGTGCAACACAGAACTCAAAAACACTGTCAGCTACCTTCTGAAGTGTGGACTTTACTGCCTGCTGTGTGTCTGAAAGTGGACCTGACAGTAAGGTTTGCTGATGGGACAGAGGATGAGGAGAGGAGTGGCCGACTGCAGAGGCAGATTATGGAAATGCTTCCCTGTTATCTAAAAGTGGCGACTGGCTCACATGGAGCAGAGGTGAATTTGCCTTCAGTTCCCCCTCAAACGTGGGATGAGAAAGAAGACCTGACACTGTGAGGCATCTGCTGCATGAACAGTCAGCAATGAGGCTTTGAGTGCCAGAAATATTTGAAAGCACTGAAACGTGACAGAGGGGGAGGTGGCAGGCGCCAGGATTAGGCCCTTTCTTCAATCTTCTCCTTTCGACTTTTTGTCCTCCGCGGCTTTATGTCATTATTGACTGATGTCAGCTAAAACCTCTAGCGGCCCAGACTCTCTGTGTTGTGTTGTGGCAGTGCTGTCACCTCTTGTCAGCATCACATCATATGCCGTCTGGGGTTTTAATGCCACAAACAATCTGAAAGACACTTTTTAGGTTTTAGTTGGGAGCTTTCTGCATGTTGCATCACACTTACCTCTTGTGGCATCACCAACAATTTAAAGTTGTCTGTACTTTAACAGTGAGCACTAGATTGCATCAATGATACCAACTTGAAAGGTGGATGAGGATAATAAAGAACCTTTGTATCGCTACTGTTAAACAGTACCAGGGGACCGTGGACTCTTCAAGGCTTTAATTAAAGTAAGACTGTATATGCAGTTGGGTACTAACTCAGTTTTTCTAATTTTGCTTTCGTGCATCACCACAATAGATTCAAAATGAAGCATTCAAGCTGTGTTTGTAGTGCTGACTTTCAGCCTATAAATTACATATTTAACAATAACACAGCACAAAACAATTATTTCCATTATAACGATGTATTTGTGTAATGGAGCCATCTGCAGAGAAGGAAGTAACACGTAACATATAGCCCCAACTCAAAAAAAGCACATCCATGGAAGATAATCTAATTTAATTTAGTTGGGCCCAAAATACTCCAACAGTTTAACAATGAGACTAAAGTACAAAATAACCAGTATTCAAAAAAGCAGCAGTCTTTCAGTAAGGTGACCAAAATCCCAAAGCTGATAGTATATGAGTGACAATAACAAAAAGTTCATGGCCAAAAGGGTCAGAGAGAACACTCTCTACATCATGACAAAAAAAAAAAGATCCAAAACAAAAGAACTACTGTTCAAAGAGACAATGAGGATAAAACACTTTAAGAAACAAGGTCTTAAATTATGCTCAGACAAACAAGATGAGAAAACCAATAACAAAAAGCCTACTGTCAAAAGAGACAGTGAGAACTCTCCATACAAAAATCCAGATGAGTGAAAACAGAATCTATATGGAAAGTAAGAACAAAAAGCGACTGACAAAAGTGAACACGGAGGTGTGACACTTACAAACCGACAATGACGTGGACAGATTAGACAGGTGACTGAGGACTCAGGAAGACATTACTGAATGTAACTGGCCCACGCCGAACCGACACAAGGGTGGGGCTTAAAAAGCCAACTAATCTGAAACCACCGGTGTAATAATCAAAAGCGGAATGAAACCCGCACTTGGGACTGGAGTGAAGACAGGAAGATAAATGTCAACAGACTTAAACAGAAAAGGAGGGACACATGAGGGAAGTCAAAGAGTGCACAAATGCAGAAATAACCCGACACCTGAATGGGAAAATAATGTCAGAAAATGAAAGTGACAAGATCAAGACAATATAAAAATCATAAATCATATAAAAAGACCAACACACCCGGAAGGAGTGCGCTGTGAGCCTGAGGGGCGTGATCCTCCAACAGCTGACAGAGCCGCCCGCCGGCTGTCAGGGAGTTTCCTTGACAACCAAGCTCGGTGGCCGCGGGGCAATAATCTACCAAGTGACGGCAGAAGGAGACAGAGGGGTAAGAGGCACATCACACACACAGAACTTTCCACATGTAGAGAAGTTCAGGAAAACCGCACATACGTTCATCTACGCAAGAAAGGACGTGGACATCACAGACGTGGAAGCAGGTGCAGGACAAGAGAAGAGGAGCGAGACACAGGAACAGGACAGGTGAACTGTGACCAAAGGACGTAGGAACAGAACAGACACCAAAACCCCCTAAACAGTTGACAACTCAACAGGAAATCACAACTTCATAGCAATGACGTGTGTGCTGTGCCTGCTTTGAGCCAGCTGTAAGACGGGGCCCGAAGGAAACCAGTGTCCCTGATCTCCTGATTGTGAGTGACGTGCAGAAGTTGAAATCAAACCATCTGTCCATTCTTCCATCCATCCATCCATTTTCTGAACCCACTATTTCAGGTGGGGGAGGGGGCAGCGTACAGCCACGGCTCTGGTTCATCACAGGCCCCAAAATAAAACCCAATGGTAATATAAGCAGAGCAGGTGCAGTCTGTGGCTGTGGCATGTCATATGGACTATCTGTACATAGACCAGGAACCTCTCCAGTAAGGGACTCTGGTAGCAAGAGATCAGGATTAAAATTTGCTCTTCAACATCTTTCCCTCATTTTCACACTTTAAAACAGGACACACGAGTGTGTAATCACCCAGACAACACTCATGACAGCACACCATTGTTTACTGACAGGCATTACAACATCCAGGGTGCTGTTCATTGTGTCACAACACAGAATGTCTCATTAAAATCATTTTGCATTGCAGTTTTAATGTTTTTTGGACCAAGATACCAATATCTCTACATACACCTATAAGGACACAACCCAGCCAACCATTAACCCTCTGGAGTGTTGCCTATTTTTGGCTGTGTTTGACTACTTTTGGTTTTTACCTTCATAATTATTTTTAAAAACTGTTTACCTGGCCTTGTTTGGTGTCATTTTTCAGCGCAACCTCACCTGTGTGACTTTACAGTTTTTCTTTCATTCTGACATGCTGCATTAAAACAGTGACCCTAAATTCACCCCAAAACCTAAAATTCAAATCAGAAAAAAGTTAGTTTTTTTTTTACTGTGAAAACCAGTAATATGTTTAACAAACCATTTTTAGAACTTAGAATGCAAATATATATTGGAAATTTAAAAAAATATATATGTAAAACTGTAGCCTAAAACAGAGTTATATACAACAATTCACATTAAGATGCAGGAAATGCTTCAAGGCATTTTTGTGGCTATTTACATGCATAAGATGCCACACAAATTATATTTGTGCCACTCATAGAAAAAAACAATTCCTGTCCAATGCACATCAGAAAGCCCCAAACATTTTTTACAGATATTCCACCTCAATATTCCTTGTTTTGTAACATTTTTATTGGTGTTGTGTCCTGATGGTTTTAGTGGCCAAAAAAAAAAAGAAAAAAAAAAAAGAAAAAGTTGTTTTGGACTTGGGGAGGTCTCTACCTGAACTCCTGTGAACACATGCCTGGAGCCTGCTCTGTGTTCCAGGAGTCAGTGCTGGAGTAGAGTCCTGGAGAAGCTGGACAGAGAAGCGAGTGGTCGATACCACTGTACTGATCTGTGCGCTCAGATCAGTGAATCCACCTGCTCTCGTTTGTCCAGCCCAGAACAATAAAGTCCACTTCATCATCAGACTGATCACACTCTGGTTAAGACTCTGATGATGCACTCTGTGCTTCGATCATCTTCATGCAGTTCAAAAAAGAGACAGACTTGATGTTCCATATGCCTGATTATTTGATGCACTAAATAAATAAAATAACTACACTACACACTACTACACATGCTAAAACAGTCCACCACACACACTACAACACACTCCAAAACACAGCAAATATCACACAAATTTCCAAAAACTGATTGCTGTCTGCTTTTCACTCCACACGAAACTACAATTTTTTATTTTTTTTTTTCTCTCAGCAAGCTATTACATGGTTGGGGATCATTGTTATTTGGTAATATGTTTTATACCAGTGATAAAGAAAAATTCAGTATTTTTTTTTTTTTTTTACTTGTTGGTCTCACAGACGGAGACACAAGGAAGAAAGTAAGAAAAGTCCCATTCGCAACCGTCTGCGTCACACACACACACAAACACCACACCTGGGGTCTGTGGGTTGTCATTGAACCCATGTGGAGTTGATGATTGTGACTGGTTAGATCCTGAGTTTTCCACCAATGGTAACACCCCTCTCTCCTACGGCAGATGAGGAAATGAGTTGTTTAAGCTGCGGGTGTCTGTAAGGGCCCCTTCACCACCGTATGGAATAAGTACAAATCAGGGCGTATGAGTGAACCACAAAACATCGAGTTGACGGGGCAGGCGTGAACAAACCCGCTGTGATGGTTTCATGCATGCGACGGTGTCGTGCACAAAATTGTCACAGCGGGAACACAGTACAAGCAGCTGGAGCATGTGTAACCACATTGCGCAGCAGCTGTGAAAAAAAAAAAAGAAAAATACATGCCACCCACAGGATTCGAACCTGCAATGTACAAAAGCTCTGGTTGCCAGCCAGAAACTTCACCACTGCACTACCATCGCTGTCCTATAAAAGGTGTGGAAAAAATGCCTGAAATCAACAAGGACATGAACACCATGATAACAGACCAAACAGCATTTGTTATGGTGTATTTCTGCTGATATGTGACTGAAAGTGGTATATTTGTTGCACTGTTGGCTTGTCATATAGTCCTGTGGCACGCTGCTCAAAGGACACGCGTGTCCTGTCAGACAGATGTGACATTCAGATCGCCTGCTGTGTGTCCACATGAACTGACAGTCCGTTTCAGCTGGGAGCCTGGAACAGCCTGTCAATATGCACGCTCTCCAGCCCATCGCAAACGTGATATACGTTTTTATGTATTTCCACGTGAGGACATCAAGCACACACACATGCATGTCCATCAAAACATGGTACATGTTCTGCAGCTGTGACATCCAGTACCAGAGTTGTCAACAGCTCCTGCTGTTGGCAGCCAGCCATGCCCCCATCCATTCAGCGCACAGACCAAGGTGTCATTCTGTGATCTGATGCGAGGTGGCTCGCCTCCGGCGGGGGGGAGCAAACCACATGCACGCATTTGTTGGGGGGAGCACGCAAAACACACACACACGTGTTTTTGGGGGAGCTGACACTCAAGCATGCCACGTGTACTCGACAACTCCACAGTCATGGAGGCACTTAGACAAATTTCACTGCCAGATCGAAAGTGATTGTCTGCTGACTGTTTTCAATGCTAACAGCGTGAATGGCCACACATTTCTCAGTGCCAAGCGAGTGGTGTTAGATGTTTGTGTGTATCACCTGGAATTTGGCCGACACCTGCCGTGAGAGGGATCAATAGGCTCTCACAAGGCACTCTCTTTCAGCTGCTGGTGTACGCAAATAGTTGTAACAACAGGTGTATGAGGCGTTGGAGGCAGCTACGACTTTACACATATTTCATACGATTCCTGCTTCATGTGCAATTCATGCGCAATTAGACCACATTCGCACTGTGTGTGAAGGGGCTCTAAAACGAATATGAGAATATTATCCCTCCAGAAAACTTGTGTATATTATTAATCATAATTCAAGTTATATTTGGCCTTTTAACAAAATTTAAAAAGTAGCGTGCAGGTTGAATTTAACATGTTCGACACGCAGTCAAACAGACACTCAGAGATTGTGTGCTGTGTCCGCTTAATTAGGTCATGTGACTTTTTACACGGTTGCGCGTCTATCGACTCCAGAGGGTTAAATCCAACCATATTTCCAAGATGAATCCAATACTGGTAGATGTGGGGTCTGTCTGGGAGCTGTTTGAGATCCATAGTGTGTCTGTGGATTCAAGAGTCTGGTCTGCTTGAGGTTCTTCCTATAATCAAAACACTTGAGGCAGTTTTTCCTTTCAACTGTAGAAGATGTACTTGCACATGGAATATTGTGCTTTAAGCCAAGTCTGGGAGTGTACAGTGGGTTTGCCTTTTGCTATTCATGACACCACGGAACCACCTTGGGTCCTGAATGGCAACAACCCAGGCACACAACTGGTCTCCCTCTCCCCCCATCTTTCTTCCTCAGCCAAGTGAAGCATAGATCTGTCTTTGTGCATGATCCAGTGCACAGCTGCCTGAATCCTGAGGACATCGGTGACTGAAGAAAGGCAAAGAAATGCAACACATTGCTAAAATGTCAAACTGATGCTCCCTCACTATGCAAGTGTTATTAATCGTCTTACTTTCCCTAAATAACTGCTTGTTTGACACAAAGCAATTCCAGTGGTATCCAGGAAGCACCAGAACCCTAAAGATTTGGGCCTACATTGTCCTGCAGAGATACTGCCATCACTAAACACCTCTATCCAGTGGCCTATGACACCATAAGCTCTTTAAAGGGCATCTATTGCTGTCAAAGGCAGAGGACCATTCACTTATCTGCTGAGATAAAAATAAAAATATAAGAATATGTAGCAGAAAGAGTGTGTGTGTCTGTTTTTCTCCATGTGGTCCTGTGATAGACTGATAGGCTCTAGCTCCCCCGTGACCCTTAATTAGAATATTTGGGGTTGGGAAATGAATAAATACATGAATATTTAGCTGTAAATATCAATTGCCTTTGACCGTGTATGGATATTTGGACTTCTTTTGAGCACCTGAGCATAATTTGTGAATGAAAAAATAAATTTCATGCAACTTGCACATTCTTTCAACTCCAATATTTTTTCATGATCCAATATTTAGTTCCTTTTGACGGCAGTGAAATTGTTTTATTTTTAATAATGTTAATTAAGGATTATGTAATGTAGATTTGCACAGGGGTAAGCATGTGGGGCTTTATAAAGTACTGTAATGTAACTTGCTGAAGCATGAAGTCATATTTAATTGGTTTATTGTCGCCTAAAAAATATTCTCTCATTATGCCGTGTTAAATAAAGCTGCATAGGTATAAGGCTAATTCAGCAGAGATATGGAAATTATTCACAACCTTCCATACACAAAATTAACAAGCCAAAAGCAGCAGAGCATTCTGACCTGAAGAATCCTTTCAGTCCTCATATTGTCTGTTGCTTCATGGCCATTTATTGGCTTTGTTTGCAGTGCAGTAAATATTGTCAACTGTGGAGGATTTTACCCCAAAGCCAAGAATGCATTATTATATGACTAGCTGGGGTACCCGGCACTGCCAGGGTTAACCTGTTTTAGACATAAGCCAAATGCCAATCATTTTAATCAAAACAATTTGTTTTTGTAATGCTGATGTCTTATAAATATAACAGTTAATGGGCTAAAGTTTGTCCAGCAGAACTATAAGAGGTGGACTCCCCAAACTAAGTGGAAATACTTAGTTTGAAGTCCTGCATGCAGACTTTGTTTTGCAATCACATTTATAACAAAATTACACATAAAAGATAAGTAACAGTAAATGGAAATATCAATGAATCAAAATTGAGGTAGTGGCATATTTCACTTTTACATTGCAATTTTACAAACATAAAATTAATGTATTCAGACAGGAAGGCAAACTGGGTTGTATAGGACAGTCAGGTGCTTAACAGTTAAGGATATAAAGGAGCTGAAGAAAGGGATGAAATAAACAGAGATGGCCAACACATCAAAGAAATGCAACACATTGCTAAAATGTCAAACTGATGCTCCCTCCCTGAGCTGGAAATTTGAATCTGCCTGGTCATACCCACAGCCTCAGCCTAAGCATGTTGTTGTTTACTTAGTGTGCTGTGGCTGTGCTGTGCTGAGTGTGCTGTAGAAAGGGATTAAATAAACAGAGATGGCCAACACATATACAGAGCTGGAAATTTGAATCTGTCTGGTCATACCCACAGCCGGCTATTTTGAGGGTAATTTTCAGTTCAACTTAAAAAATGGTACCAGTTTGTTCCCCATGTCATGAGGATTCAATATATATATATATATATATATATATATATATATAATTTTTAGGGCTATATATTATAGTTTTGGAGTTTATCACACATGATACAACACTGTATGGTCTGACATAAATGGCTATTTTGGGGGTAATTTTCAGTTGAACCTTTAAAAAAATTGTACCAGTTTGTTCCCCATGTCATGAGGATTCAGAATATATATATATATATATATATATATATATATTTTGTTTTTTTTTTTTTTTTTTTTTTTTTTTAGGGCTATATATTATAGTTTGGGAGTTTATCACACATGATACAACACTGTATGGTCTGACATAAATGGCTTTTTTGGGGGTAATTTTCAGTTCAACTTTTTAAAAAATTGTACCAGTTTGTTCCCCATGTCATGAGGATTCAGAATATATATATATATATATATATATATATATATATATATATATATATATATATATATATATTTTTTTTGTTAGGGCTACATATTATAGTTTTGGAGTTTATCACACATGATACAACACTGTATGGTCTGACATAAATGGCTATTTTGGGGGTAATTTTCAGTTGAACCTTTAAAAAATTGTACCAGTTTGTTCCCCATGTCATGAGGATTCAGAATATATATATATATATATATATATATATATATATATATATATTTTTTTTTTTTTTTTTTTTTTTTTTTTTTTTTTTTTGTTAGGGCTACATATTATAGTTTGGGAGTTTATCACACATGATACAACACTGTATGGTCTGACATAAATGGCTATTTTGGGGGTAATTTTCAGTTGAACCTTTAAAAAAATTGTACCAGTTTGTTCCCCATGTCATGAGGATTCAGAATATATATATATATATATATATATATATATATATATATATTTTTTTTTTTTTTTTTTTTTTTTTTTTTTAGGGCTACATATTATAGTTTGGGAGTTTATCACACATGATAAACACTGTATGGTCTTACATAAATGGCTTTTTTGGGGGTAATTTTCAGTTCAACTTTTTAAAAAATGGTACCAGTTTGTTCCCCATGTCATGAGGATTCAGAATATATATAGTGTTTAAGGCTACATATTATAGTTTGGGAGTTTATTGCACATGGTACAGCACTGTATGGTCTTACATAAATGGCTATTTTGTGTCTTTGCAACGGGTATTGCAAAGACACAAAGCCTTTGCAATACCCGTTGGCCATATTTTGGCCTCGAGTGAAAACTAAAGGACATTATAATGTCATCAATGTAAATTTGTGATTTTAATGTAAAATATAAGCAAACAATATAGCAGTCAAAAGCTAAATTTGGTCTCAGTTGATGATGTAACCAGCTGCAACATGGCCAGCTGATTTCTCTGCATTAATGTGTGTGTGTGTGTGTGTGTGTGTGTGTGTGTGTGTGTGTGTGTGTGTGTGTGTGTGTGTGTGTGTGTGTGTGTGTGTGTGTTCTTTGAACTGCAGTATGTTTGTGCTCCATCATTCTTCCAGACTTTCTGCCTCGGGCTCTGATTGTTCTCTCTTTGTGTTTGTTCATATTGTACCTGTCCGGTCAGTATGACTTTGGTGTAAATTTTGTCTCTTCACACATTCCTGAACACAGCAGGAGTCTTCTTTGATGACATGCTGGACTTTGAAATGTGGTCCTGTTCAAGTAACGTCTTATTATCTCCAATTCACTCTTCCGAGCACTGAATGTAAAGCACTTTGTTTACTGGAGAGGATGCAGAGCAGGTCCGAGCAACAGTCAGATTTACATGTGAACAGGCTTTGTCCCTTGAGCTGCAGGAGGTCGGGAGGTCTGGGCAGCTTTGCTTGAGCTGCTGCCCCCGCGACCCGACCTCAGATAAGCGGAAGACAATGGATGGATGGATGGATGTGTCCCTGTTCTGGGGCTGCACCTTTCTGAGGTTGGGTCCCACAAAGATCTGGCCATTAAGTCCGAGTCACACTCTGAAGAATACAGCAAACGGATTACTTACATTTTTAAATATTTTGTTCATTGTCAAATGCGTCAGTCTGCCACGGAGTTGGAGCAGTAATGGACAGATGACATCACATTTCCATGGAGTGCTGTGCTGAGCAGAAGGACTTTCCCAGTTACAGACAAATATGCTGCATTTGAGCACAGTTTGGCTCTTATGATATCATGTTTCCTCAAGGTGTCTTGGCACTTGTACAAATGTGATCTGCGCACTGGTACGCAATCTACCATGCCTGAGAGTAAACTTGTTGTAAACCGTTATTAACTGTGCGTGGCTTCGTGCAAGTGCGCAAAGAAAATTTTGCAATGTTCAAAATCTCTGGCATGCATTAATTATGGGAACTTCACATGAACATTGCGCAAACATTTCAAAAACACTGAGTGTCAGTGCCAGTCTGTGTCAGTGCAGCTCATCTGAATGATTGTGGCAAGATGTTAAATCTATCATAAACATAATTTGAAAGAAAATGCTGTTCTACCAAGACATTACAATATAAATATTACAAATAATTACCTTTTAGACAATTCCAAATGCATTCTCCACATAATGAAGCACACGATTCCAAATGCATTCTCCACATAATGAAGCACACGAGAGAGAGAGAGACAGAGACAGAGACAGAGAGAGAAGATTGCAGCATCTGCAGAAAATTCCTCTGTGATTCTGGAAGCGATAAGAGATGTTTTTATCAACCAGTCTCTGAGAGCAAATGATTAATCCACTACGAAATAATAATTTTATATAAGGCAGTGAACAGCGACACAAAAGGCAGCATCCAGCTAGGAACACAGTGGCATTCGCACGACGAATTGCACAACAGTGTAGTGGATGAATGCGTGCAAGTGTCAAGGTTCCTTAACTCAAACCCTGCTGTGCTGCATCTCCTTGAGAGAGACAGAGACAGAAAGAGAGACCAAGAAAGAGACAGAGAGAAACAGAGAGAGTGACAGAGAAAGACAGAGAGTGAGAGACAGAGAGAGACTGAGAGTGAGAGAGAGACCAAGAGTGAGAGACAAAGAGAGAGAGACAGAGAGACAGAGAGTGAGAGACCAAGTGAGAGAGAGACACTGAGTGAGAGAGAGACAGAGAGTGAGACAGGGAGTGAGAGACAGAGACAGACAGAGAGAGACCAAGTGAGAGACAGAGAGAGACTGAGAATGAGAAACAGAGAGAGACCAAGTGAGAGACAGAGAGAGACAGATAGTCAGAGACCGAGAGTGTGAGAGAGAGACCAAGTGAGAGACAGAGAGACTGAGTGAGAGACAGAGAGAGGTCGAGTGAGAGACAGAGAGAGAGACAGAGTGAGAAAGAGACCAAGTGAGAGACAGAGAGAGATGGGCAGAGAGAATTTTTTGAATTTTAAAACACAAGTTTATTTACAACAATTGAGTTACATCACTTCCACCATGTTTTTTTTTGTTTTATGTCTTCGTCCACCAATATGGACTCCGCCGACAGGCATCAGAAATGGAGCACCAAGCTCCCATTTTGCACAGACAAAAGAACGTAATTTATGTACCACGTGTCTCTGAAGGTGTCCATGTTATCAGTAAGAGCATAAAACTTGAATTCCACTCTGATTTGGGCTGCCAAGAGTCCCTTCAGCATAAACTCAGGGTCCACTGACCCCTGAGCTAAAACACAGTTTTTCCAAGTCTTCCAAATGGCCAACTTTGCGAGTCCACAAAGCAGGTTAATTAAAACATGCAACCTCCTGGATTATGCACGATATTTTGGACAAAAAATAAACAAATCCAGAGTGAACAACAACCCAAACCCACGAAACCACCCAAACATCCCAAACAGCCCTGACAACCGGTGACACTGTGCAAAAACATGGTGAACAGTTTCCCTAAGTGGACAAAAAGGACAAACCCCATCAACCCCTGGATCCAGGTGCGCCAGATACCTGTTTGTAGCCAGAAGCCTGTGCACAATCCTCCACTGGAGGTCCCCCGTGAATTTGTTGACCAGGGGTTTGTACAGGCTTCGCCAGCACCCCAAAGGAGACAAGGTGGCACCAAAAAACTCTGACCACTTTGACGCCGCCAACCCTGCCAAAGAGTGTAAGTGTGACACTTTGACACAGGTAAAATAGAGAGCTTTCTTGGCGATACTCTCATACTCTCCCAAAACAGGTGAAATGAAAGACAGGAGAGCCCCCTGCTCCTCCTGCCACGCCCCCACAGCGGGCAAGACAGTCAGAGAGGGGAACATGTATCCACATTCATCATCCCACTGGTCAGACAGAGTACGGTTCTCAGCAAATGCTCTGTGGGGCCCTGGCAGGGAAGCACAAACCTCCTCCACCACGATGAGTAGCATCCCGGAGGACCAACTCCTGCCGACTCCGCCAGCCTCCCAACAGACATGTGCAGTAGATGGCCCAATTTGGTGCACTCCGCCCCCCTCAGGCGGGACCGCAGAGTGGCAGATAACAAACCAGGAGAGCTAACAAAGTCATTGAAGAAAAGAGGCTCCTCAAACAACCACATCCCTGGTGTGCCTACGTTGTCCCTGCGCACAGAGAGGACCTGCCATGCCTGGAGAACTGACTGGTAAAAAGCCAAGGTGCGCGTCCCAATGACATCCTGTCGATGTAGGAGGAACAGATGTTTGTCATACCCAACATCAGCCTCCCTCCTCAGCAGGACATGTGCTGTATCCTGCCAGCTCAATCCCGAGGTATACAACAGTCTTTGAGCAGCCTGCAACTTGAAGGTCGACACCCGAGCAGAAATGTCCACCAGCCCCTGTCCTCCTTCATGAAGTGGCATGTACAACACGGGAGCTCTGACCCAGTGATGGCCTGACCAGAAAAAGTCCACCAGTAACCACTGCAACTGCTCAATAAGGCTCCGTGATGGAGGGAGGACAGACAGTCTGTGCCACAGCGCTGAAGCGACCAACTTATTAGCGACTAGAACCTGCCCCCTGTAGGACATCTGGGGCAGCAACCATTGCCATTTGGACAGTCTGGCACACACCTTCTCCACCAACCCCTCCCATACCCATCAGTCCCCAGAAACACACCCAGAACTTTCAAACTCTCCACTGCCCACCGCAGACCATGTGGCAGACAGACAGCAGCCCCTTCCTGCCACCTCCCCATCAGGACAGCCTCACTCTTCTCCTAGTTCACTATTGCAGAGGTCCCCATCTCATAGAGCCGTAAACTATCTAATAACCCATCAACGTCCGCCTGATTCATGACAAAAACCGTGATGTCATCTGCATAATCAAAGAGCACCAGGGGAGAAGATAGTTGAAACCTGGCAAAACAAGGCCAGACAGCCTGGCTCTAAGGTGACACAAGAGTGGCTCAATGGCTAAAGAGTACAGCTGACCTGAGATGGGGTAGCCCTGTCTTATACCCTGTGTTACGAGGACTGGGCAGCTCAACCCTCCCACAACCTTAACCAAACATGAAGCCCCATTATACAATACCCCAACAAATGAAATAAACCCCTCACCAAAGCCAAACACCCTCAAAGTGGAAAACAAAAACCCGTGATGAACCCAATCAAACGCCTTCTCCTGATCAAGTGACATTTTTCAACCTGTTCGCCAGTACCTTAGAAAAAAGTTTATAATCCGGACAGAGATGTGTAACCGGTTTCCAGTTCTGCAAAAGGGTAAGCTCTCCTTTCTTAGGCAGGAGGGACAGAACAGCACGGCAGCAAGACGTGGATAAGCCGCCGCAATGCTCTCCCGCAACATCTCCAGAAGATCAGCACAGAGAAAGCCCCAGAAGTGTTTATAAAAATCCACTGGAAGTCCGTCGATCCCTGGAGCTTTCGCAGATGCCATCTGCCGCACCACCATTGTCAGTTCATCCAGCGTGATGGGGAGTCCAAGGCCTGTCTCTCTGAGGCCACCAGCTGGGGGAGATCTCTCAGAAGGTCAGCCGCACAGGCCCCGTCACAGTCTACAGCACGGTAGAAGTCCCTCACATGTCTTGACTCTTAGTCTTGTCCATCCAATTTGGAAGTCCCAAAAACCAGTTTTATTTGTTATTATCTATCGTCCACCTGGTCGTTACTGTGAGTTTCTCTGTGAATTTTCAGACCTTTTGTCTGACTTAGTGCTTAGCTCAGATAAGATAATTATAGTGGGCGATTTTAACATCCACACAGATGCTGAGAATGACAGCCTCAACACTGCATTTAATCTATTATTAGACTCTATTGGCTTTGCTCAAAAAGTAAATGAGTCCACCCACCACTTTAATCATATCTTAGATCTTGTTCTGACTTATGGTATGGAAATAGAAGACTTAACAGTATTCCCTGAAAACTCCCTTCTGTCTGATCATTTCTTAATAACATTTACATTTACTCTGATGGACTACCCAGCAGTGGGGAATAAGTTTCATTACACTAGAAGTCTTTCAGAAAGCGCTGTAACTAGGTTTAAGGATATGATTCCTTCTTTATGTTCTCTAATGCCATATACCAACACAGTGCAGAGTAGCTACCTAAACTCTGTAAGTGAGATAGAGTATCTCGTCAATAGTTTTACATCCTCATTGAAGACAACTTTGGATGCTGTAGCTCCTCTAAAAAAGAGAGCTTTAAATCAGAAGTGCCTGACTCCGTGGTATAACTCACAAACTCGTAGCTTAAAGCAGATAACCCGTAAGTTGGAGAGGAAATGGCGTCTCACTAATTTAGAAGATCTTCACTTAGCCTGGAAAAAGAGTCTGTTGCTCTATAAAAAAAGCCCTCCGTAAAGCTAGGACATCTTTCTACTCATCACTAATTGAAGAAAATAAGAACAACCCCAGGTTTCTTTTCAGCACTGTAGCCAGGCTGACAAAGAGTCAGAGCTCTATTGAGCTGAGTATTCCATTAACTTTAACTAGTAATGACTTCATGACTTTCTTTGCTAACAAAATTTTAACTATTAGAGAAAAAATGACTCATAACCATCCCAAAGACATATCGTTATCTTTGGCTGCTTTCAGTGATGCCGGTATTTGGTTAGACTCTTTCTCTCCGATTGTTCTGTCTGAGTTATTTTCATTAGTTACTTCATCCAAACCATCAACATGTTTATTAGACCCCATTCCTACCAGGCTGCTCAAGGAAGCCCTACCATTATTTAATGCTTCGATCTTAAATATGATCAATCTATCTTTGTTAGTTGGCTATGTACCACAGGCTTTTAAGGTGGCAGTAATTAAACCATTACTTAAAAAGCCATCACTTGACCCAGCTATCTTAGCTAATTATAGGCCAATCTCCAACCTTCCTTTTCTCTCAAAAATTCTTGAAAGGGTAGTTGTAAAACAGCTAACTGATCATCTGCAGAGGAATGGTCTATTTGAAGAGTTTCAGTCAGGTTTTAGAATTCATCATAGTACAGAAACAGCATTAGTGAAGGTTACAAATGATCTTCTTATGGCCTCGGACAGTGGACTCATCTCTGTGCTTGTTCTGTTAGACCTCAGTGCTGCTTTTGATACTGTTGACCATAAAATTTTATTACAGAGATTAGAGCATGCCATAGGTATTAAAGGCACTGCGCTGCGGTGGTTTGAATCATATTTGTCTAATAGATTACAATTTGTTCATGTAAATGGGGAATCTTCTTCACAGACTAAAGTTAATTATGGAGTTCCACAAGGTTCTATGCTAGGACCAATTTTATTCACTTTATACATGCTTCCCTTAGGCAGTATTATTAGACGGTATTGCTTAAATTTTCATTGTTACGCAGATGATACCCAGCTTTATCTATCCATGAAGCCAGAGGACACACACCAATTAGCTAAACTGCAGGATTGTCTTACAGACATAAAGACATGGATGACCTCTAATTTCCTGCTTTTAAACTCAGATAAAACTGAAGTTATTGTACTTGGCCCCACAAATCTTAGAAACATGGTGTCTAACCAGATCCTTACTCTGGCTGGCATTACCCTGACCTCTAGTAATACTGTGAGAAATCTTTGAGTCATTTTTGATCAGGATATGTCATTCAAAGCGCATATTAAACAAATATGTAGGACTGCTTTTTTGCATTTACGCAATATCTCTAAAATTAGAAAGGTCTTGTCTCAGTGTGATGCTGAAAAACTAATTCATGCATTTATTTCCTCTAGGCTGGACTATTGTAATTCATTATTATCAGGTTGTCCTAAAAGTTCCCTAAAAAGCCTTCAGTTAATTCAAAATGCTGCAGCTAGAGTACTAGCGGGGACTAGAAGGAGAGAGCATATCTCACCCATATTGGCCTCTCTTCATTGGCTTCCTGTTAATTCTAGAATAGAATTTAAAATTCTTCTTCTTACTTATAAGGTTTTGAATAATCAGGTCCCATCTTATCTTAGAGACCTTGTAGTACCATATCACCCCAATAGAGCGCTTCGCTCTCAGACTGCAGGCTTACTTGTAGTTCCTAGGGTTTGTAAGAGTAGAATGGGAGGCAGAGCCTTCAGCTTTCAGGCTCCTCTCCTGTGGAACCAGCTCCCAATTCAGATCAGGGAGACAGACACCCTCTCTACTTTTAAGATTAGGCTTAAAACTTTCCTTTTTGCTAAAGCTTATAGTTAGGGCTGGATCAGGTGACCCTGAACCATCCTTAGTTATGCTGCTATAGACGTAGACTGCTGGGGGGTTCCCATGATGCACTGTTTCTTTCTCTTTTTGCTCTGTATGCACCACTCTGCATTTAATCATTAGTGATCGATCTCTGCTCCCCTCCACAGCATGTCTTTTTCCTGGTTCTCTCCCTCAGCCCCAACCAGTCCCAGCAGAAGACTGCCCCTCCCTGAGCCTGGTTCTGCTGGAGGTTTCTTCCTGTTAAAAGGGAGTTTTTCCTTCCCACTGTAGCCAAGTGCTTGCTCATAGGGGGTCGTTTTGACCGTTGGGGTTTTACATAATTATTGTATGGCCTTGCCTTACAATATAAAGCGCCTTGGGGCAACTGTTTGTTGTGATTTGGCGCTATATAAAAAAAAATTGATGGATTGAATTGATGTACTGTTGAAATTACAGGGTAAACTCAACCTGCTTGCTTGGATTTTTGTTTGGGGGGGCAGCTTCAATGGGCTCAGGCACCTTACATAGACCAGAATTAATCTTTTGTGTGGATATAATTAATTATTTTGCCACAAGCAACTGTTGAATTTGACACAACAAAAAAGTTGTGTAATTTCCGATGGTACTTGAATGCAGCGGCAGCAGCAGCAGCTCCTGCATGCACTTATTATTTTTTATTAAATATAACAGTATGAGTGTAGGAATGACAATCCAGTCCTTCTGTACATGTGGCAACGGGTAGATTATTAAAATGATTATATAAAGAGCTGTTCTGGAAGGCAGAATCCACATTGTGGATCAGTGATCAGCTGGTGGAATAACTGCACATGTGAGTCAATGTGCGCGTTCACATGCACTGATTAATTTACTGCTCTGATATATTCAATCATCTGTATACTTATATTTATATTTATTCTCCCTTTTGACAGTTTTCTGTTATAAATCAATATATATGGTTTAGAACATAATACAGTGATACAGCAGTGACCGCGGCACACTTTTTTTTTTTAATTGGAGTAAGACAGAGCATGCAGCGTGTCAACAGACAGTGCAGATTCTGATAATGAAGGAGATGATCCCTCTTTTGTTCTGGATGAGGAACCAGAGCAGGTGGTCCATCGACATGCACACAGATCTCCACAGCTTCTGTTTGCAGTTTCTCCAGGACTCAGCACTATGAGCTCCGTCCCAGCGCCGAGTCCTGGAACACAGAGATGCAGACACACACTGCTCCAGCTGTGGCTCCAGGCACGTTTCGTTAAAGCGTCAAGATCATTAACTTCGGTTAAGTTCCTCTTTCTTCCCTTTTGTGCTCTTGCTTCGCAGACTGTTCGGTGATAAAAGCTCTTTCAGCCACCTTTTCTCAACGAATAGTAACGTTTTTTTTACTTTTTCCCTTCCTTCAGGAATCATCGTGTGCTGTGTGACTGGGCCGTAACCTTAGCTGCTGATTACATGTTTAATGAGCACTAACATTTGTTAATCATCGTGCGCCTATGAATAATGTATCTTTCTATAGCAAGAAGCTCTATTAAAATGTAACTGATCACTTCGAAACATTTGAACACATTCAAATAAAACAATATATTCTTAGCTCAATAAAGAATAAAACAATAAGCTGATTCTAAATAGAGAAAGAAGCACAAATGGTTAATGCATATCTTAAAACACATTCAAATAAAACAATATATTCTTCAGCACCAGCACTGGACTTATTGCACACAACCAAAATCACTTTGTAGTTTTGTGTGTGTGTGTATGTGTGTGTGTGTGTGTGTTGCACTTTTTGTGTAAAAACTAAAAGCAGCTGATTGCTACCATTACTTAATCAGCTAACAGGGTGACTTTTGCAATTTTGCTTTAGTTGCATCACATTATGGTGCCTCACACACTCTGGCAGTTTCTGTGTGCGTTTGTTTGACTGCTTATTTTCTTAAATTAATTCCCATTTTCATTTTCTCCTTATAAACAACATTAAGCTTTTATAATCCCTGCTGCCGTGTTTGTGGCAGCCCTGCGGCAGTGGCAAACACACCACATGCAGAATGTCGCTCTGTCACCATTACAGCAAATATCCCACAGTTCCCACATGGGGCGGCTGAATTCTACGGCAGCATTAAATTAGTCGGAGCGCCGTTGGCGAGGAAACACGTTTGCACAGCTCTCATGCTTTTCTGTGAGGATGAGACTGTCTGTGTCTCAGGGTCATACCCCAACATAAATCCGGAGCATTTGATTGATTAGCTAATTAGTTTAAGATTAATGTCATGTGTTTTTCTCTCTCTTTATTCTTCACCCCCTCCCCTTCACTATCTCATCCATATTCTAGTCATATATCTCTCATGTGAAATTAAATTTTAAAGATATGGAACATAATGCCATTAATTGACTGGAATATGATGGAAAAAAAAACACTTGCAAATTGTGCTGGATTTAATTCTTGTGCCTTGATAGATAGATAGTCAGAATAATGAGTGTGTCCGGCCCAGAAGACCACCAAGAGGCCCATCTCAATGATCTGCAGCTCACAGTCTAAAAGCACATAATGCAAAAATATTTCAGTTAAGTCCAACTCTATAAATGCCACAAAATGTGAGACCAAAGTCAGGCATCAAGCACAACAATGTCATACTTATTTATTTAATTATGTTTAGGACATAATATAAAACAAACCAGCCGGAGTGTTGTGGGTCGTTCCCTTGAAGACAGAGTGCAAGAGCTGCTGGCACATTGTGTTGCCTCCATAAAACTTCTCACTCCTGAGTTTGACATCGAGAGAACAAAGTGTGGGCAGAGGAGCAGCATTCGTCCACCTCAGGTCCCAGAGGTGCAGCATCTTTACACAACAGTGTGTCCCTGACCACCTCCACCCACAATCTGTCCTCAGTGTATTTTGGATGCATTTCCACCTGTAATGTGGTCAAACATCCTGTGACTGCAGCCTGATCAGACAGTACATTTTAAAGCCAAATTTTACACCTGACATCAAAGGTGAAAAAGAGGTGAGGTCAGTGACACGGTGTGGTCACATCTTACACAAACATGTTGTCCATTCACATATAAAAACAACTACTTGAAAAGGTGGAAACTTTCCATGGGAATTATTAGGAATATATGGGAATTCAAATGATTTAACTTCAAATTTGCAAAATTGCAGGTTAGTATAGTAGGGAACTTTAAAAATATAGTTACAAAAAACATATTGCAGCATAATACGGCTAAAACAACCAAATGGAAAAACCCACTTCAGATGTCGAGATGGTAGACATTTTTATTCAAGACCGTGAATGTAAATATGTATTTCCATCATATATTTGTACAATCCTGGCTAATTCCAATTTTGTACCTGGTAAATAATGTATAGATGGATTGTATGTGTTTTAACAAGTGTACATGCATGTTGTAGAGCATGTATGCTGAAAAGTGTGACAGTGTTTTGGATGTAAGTTCTGGTTCAGTTGCCCACGTCTAAAATCCACACCTCATCTTCGCCCATGTATCTTCTTCCCGCTGCCTCCCTGGACAGGAGGATGAGGAGGATCTGGAGGGTTAAGAAAGTGGGTCAGTATGCATCTCCAGTCCAGGTTATTTGTAAGATTGTTGGGGACTTTTCCAGACATCTGGCCTTCAGTTGTGGAAGCCAGTGGATTTGACCTGTTTACCCTACTTTCCCGGAGTGGTTTGCTGCAGTTTTGGTGACTGAGGAGGAAAGCATTGCCAGTTTGAATATTCTGCATCTTCACTCCTCCCATTTGTTCATCATAACACTGAGTGATGTCTGCAGAGCCCAGATGGTGCTCATGAATGGTCGATCCCTCTGTCACAAAACCTGTGTTCTTTGGGATTTTTATGTCTTAAAACCTTCACCAGGGGCGTCGGACTGGATGGGTAAAGGGTACTATGTACCCAGGGCCCAGAGCATGGGGGGAGCTCACAAAAAAACTGGCATTAAATACATTTTTGTGTTGCATGTTATTAATGTCCATACAATTCATGTTGTAAAAGAATATAATTAGAACTAGGACTGCAAGCAGTCATATACGGGCCCTCGTTCCGCACGACCGCCTACCCAGGGCAGTGTGTTCTCTTGTGACCACATGTGGGCATGTGCATGCAGGGGCAACCACTTATGACACAGTTAAAATTTTAAACAAATCACACAATGCATCAAGGATTTATGACATGTTGATTGTTCATCCACTAGGGGGCAGTCAGTGTACAAAGAGAGGGGCTGGGTGTGTTCAGGAGCCAACCGTCATCATACATGTGAAGTTTCAAGTCAATCAGGCAAAGCATGAAGGAGTTATCATGACTTGATGTTCCATGGCAAAGGGTCAAAATGGCGGCACCATAGTGGCCACACCCTTCAACAAAGAGAAAAGCTTTCGATAACTTTTGGTCAGTGTCATCTCTGGATGCTGTCAAAGAAATTTGAAGTGCATTGGACAATATCCCTAGGAGGAGTTCGTTCAAATACAACATGTGGAAATCATTGCAAAAAGAGAAGAAAATTCAAAATGGCCGACTTCCTGTTTGGAGTAGACTGATGGTGCAAGAGACTTTTTTGTACGTCTATGCAAGTCACACATGTGTACCAATTTTCATCTCCCTACTGCAAAAAAACCCCTATGGGGAGGGGTTTTTGAATTTTTCAAGGGGACGCTATTGAGGCACTTTGCCCCGCCCATGGGCGAGGCCCCTATGAGTTGTAGGAGGTTGTCATGCTTGACCTGTGTATCAATTTTCATGATGATATGACAAAATTAAAGCCGTCGAAAGGAAGAACGTAATTTCATGGCGAAGGGGCGATATTCGGTACGCCACCACACAGAAGCCGTTACTTGTAAGTTCACGGCGATCATCGCCTATGTTCACCAAGTTGTTCTGCATGTTTTAGAAGTGGAAGGAAGTTGATGGTGTTAAGTATGTGACATCAGTACCTGTTTAAGTATAATGTTCCATGGCGAAGGGTCAAAATGGTGGCACCATAGCGGCCACACCCTTCAACATAGAGAAAAGCTTTCAATAACTTTTGGTCAGTATCGTCTGTGGGTGATGTGGAATTAGTTTGAAGTGCATTGGACAAAATCCCTAGGAGGAGTTCGTTCAAATACAACATGTGGAAATCATTTCAAAATGAGAAGAAAATTCAAAATGGCCGACTTCCTGTTTGGAGTAGACTCATGGTCAAGAGACTTTTTTGTACGTCTATGCAAGTCACACATGTGTACCAATTTTCATCTCCCTACTCCAAAAAAAACACTAAGGGGAGGGGTTTTTGAAAGTTTCAAGGGCGCGCTATTGAGGCATTTTGCCCCGTCCATGGGCGACGCCCCTAGGAATTGTAAGAGGTTGTGGTGCTCGACCTCTGTATCAATTTTCATGATGATGTGACAAAATTAAAGCCGTCAAAAGTAAGAACGTAATTTCATGGCGAATGGGCAATATTCGGCACGCCGCCACACGGACACCGTTACTCATAGCTTCACGGCGTTCATTGCCGATGTTCAACAACTTGTTCTGCATGTTTTAGAAGTGGAAGGAAGTTGATTGGGTTAAGTATGTGAAATCAGGACCTCTTAAAGTAAAAATAGGACATTTCCAGCCACCACCGGGGGGCGCTATGGTGCAGGTGGGAACTTAAGATATGTAGACGTTCAGGGCAGAGCCCTCATCATGGCCAGCAAGTTTGAAGGATCTATGATGAAGTATGTGGGCGTGACAGCCGTTCGAAGTGAAATGGCGTGCTCCGAAAAGCTCGCCAAAGTTTGACAACCCCTAGCAGCCACGCCTTTTGACTTAGTTAGAATCTTTTGATAACTTTTGATCACCATTGTGTTGTGATGATTTTGACTAAATTTGAAGACAATCGGATGAAATCCCTAGGACAAGTTCGTTCAAATGTAAGTAGTGGAAATGGCCAAAAATGGCAAAAATTTGCTCAAAATTGAAACTTAAAATCAAAATGGCTGACTTCCTGTCGATATTTCACCATGACAGTAAGAGACTTTTTCGTGCGTCCTGACATGGTAAATATGTGTACCGAATTTCGTGAGGCTACGACGAAAAAAGCCCAATGTGGAGGTGTTTTTGAACATTTCTAAAGGGCGCTATTTCGCAATTTTTCTGCGACCATGTGCGACGCCCCCAAAATATCGAATTTCGGATCCGGCCGGATGACTTTGGAAAGTTTGGTGAGTTTTTGAGCATGGGAAGAGGCCGAAATTTCGATTTCAAGAGTGAGAATAATAATAATAAAAAATAACAATAATAATAATAAACAGCGCAATTACAATAGGGTCCTCATAGGACGTTGCCTACTCTGGCCCTAATAATAATAATAAACAGCGCAATTACAAGAGGGTCCTCGTAGGACGTTGCCTACTCGGGCCCTAATAATAATACTAGGACTGCAAGCAGTCATATACAGGCCCTCGTTCTGCGCAACCGCCTACCCAGGCCAGTGGGTGCCCTTGTGACCACATGTGGGCATGTGCATGCAGGGGCAACCACTCATCACACAGTTAAAATTTTAAACAAATCACACAATGCATCAAGGAGTTTTGACATGTTGATTGTTCATCCACTAGGGGGCGCTCAGTGTACAAACAGAGGGGGCTGGGTGTGTTCAGGGGCCAACCGTCATCATACATGTGAAGTTTCAAGTCAATCAGGCAAAGCATGAAGGAGTTATCATGACTTGATGTTCCATGGCAAAGGGTCAAAATTGCGGCACCATAGCGGCCACATCCTTCAACAAAGAGAAAATCTTTTGATAACTTTTGGTCAGTATCATCTTTGGATGTTGTCAAAGAAATTTGAAGTGCATTGGACAAAATCCCTAGGAGGAGTTCGTTCAAATACAACATGTGAAAATCATTTCAAAATGAGAAGAAAATTCAAAATGGCCGACTTCCTGTTTGGAGTAGACTCATGGTGCAAGAGACTTTTTTGTACGTCTATGCAAGTCACACATGTGTACCAATTTTCATCTCCCTACTCCAAAAAACCCCTATGGGGAGGGGTTTTTGAAATTTTCAAGGGGGCGCTATTGAGGCACTTTGACCCACCCATGGGCGAGGCCCCTATGAATTGTAGGAGGTTTTCATGCTTGACCTGTGTATCACTGTCCATGATGATATGACAAAATTAAAGCCGTCAAAAGGAAGAACGTAATTTCATGGCAAAGGGGCGATATTCGGTACGCCACCACACAGCAGCCGTTACTCGTACGTTCACGGCGATCATCGCCTATGTTCACCAAGTTGTTCTGCATGTTTTAGAAGTGAAAGGAAGTTGATGGTGTTAAGTATGTGAAATCAGTACCTGTTTAAGTATAATGTTCCATGGCGAAGGGTCAAAATGGTGGCGCCATAGTGGCCACACCCTTCGACATAAAGAAAAGCTTTTGATAACTCTTGGTCAGTATCGTCTCTGGGTGATGTGGAAGAAATTTGAAGTGCATTGGACAAAATCCCTAGGAGGAGTTCGTTGAAATACAACATGTAGAAATCACGCCAAAATGAGAAGAAAATTCAAAATGGCCGACTTCCTGTTTGGAGTAGACTCATGGTGCAAGAGACTTTTTTGTACGTCTATGCAAGTCACACATGTGTACCAATTTTCATCTCCCTACTCCAAAAAACCCCTATGGGGAGGGGTTTTTGAAATTTTCAAGGGGGCGCTATTGAGGCACTTTGCCCCGCCCATGGGCGAGGCCCCTATGAATTGTAGGAGGTTTTCATGCTTGACCTGTGTATCACTGTCCATGATGATATGACAAAATTAAAGCCGTCAAAAGGAAGAACGTAATTTCATGGCAAAGGGGTGATATTCGGTACGCCACGACACAGCAGCCGTTACTCGTACGTTCACGGCGATCATCGCCTATGTTCACCAAGTTGTTCTGCATGTTTTAGAAGTGAAAGGAAGTTGATGGTGTTAAGTATGTAAAATCAGTACCTGTTTAAGTATAATGTTCCATGGCGAAGGGTCAAAATGGTGGCGCCATAGCGGCCACACCCTTCAACATAAAGAAAAGCTTTTGATAACTCTTGGTCAGTATCGTCTCTGGGTGATGTGGAAGAAATTTGAAGTGCATTGGACAAAATCCCTAGGAGGAGTTCGTTGAAATACAACATGTAGAAATCACGCCAAAATGAGAAGAAAATTCAAAATGGCCGACTTCCTGTTTAGAGTAGACCCATGGTGCAAGAGACTTTTTTGTACATCTATGCAAGTCACACATGTGTACCAATTTTCATCTCCCTACTCCAAAAAAACCACTAAGGGGAGGGGTTTTTGAAATTTTCAAGGGGGCGCTATTGAGGCATTTTGCCCCACTCATGGGCGACGCCCCTATTAATTGTAAGAGGTTGTCGTGCTCGATCTGTGTATCAATTTTCATGATGATGTGACTAAATTAAAGCCGTCAAAAGGAAGAACGTAATTTCATGGCGAATGGGCAATATTCGTCATGCCGCCACACAGACGCCGTTATTCATAACTTCACGGCGTTCATCGCCTACGTTCACCAACTTATTCTGCATGTTTTAGAAGTGGAATGAAGTTGATTGGGTTAAGTATGTGACATCAGGACCTCTTAAAGTAAAAATAGGACATTTCCCGCCACCACCGGGGGGCGCTATGGTGAAGGTGGGAACATAAGATATGTAGACGCTCAGGGCAGAGCCCTCATCATTTCCAGCAAGTTTGAAGGATCTACGATGAAGTATGTGGGCGTGACAGCCGTTTGAAGTGAAATGGCGTGCTCCCAAAAGCTCGCCAAAGTTTGACGACCCCTAGCAGTCACGCCTTTTGACTTAATTAGAATCTTTTGATAACTTTTGATCACCATTGTGTTGTGATGATTTTGACCAAATTTGAAGATGATCGGATGAAATCCCTAGGATGAGTTTGTTCAAATGTAAGTAGTGGAAATGGGCAAAAATGCAAAAATTTGCTCAAAATCGAAACTTAAAATCAAAATGGCCGACTTCCTGTCATTATTTCACCATGACAGTAAGAGACTTTTTAATGTTTCCTGGCATGGTAAATATGTGTACCGAATTTCGTGAGGCTACGACGAAAAAAGCCCAATGCAGAGGGGTTTTTGAAAATTTCTAGAGGGCGCTGTTTCGTGATTTTTCTGCAACCATGTGCAACGCCCCCAAAATATCGAATTTCGGATCCGGCCGGACGACTTTGGAAAGTTTGGTGAGTTTTTGAGCATGGGAAGAGGCCAAAATTTTGATTTCAAGAGTGAGAATAATAATAATAATAATAATAATAATAATAATAATAATAATAAATAAATAAATAAATAAATAAATAAATAAATAATAATAATAAACAGCGCAATTACAATAGGGTCCTCGTAGGACGTTGCCTACTCGGGCCCTAATGAATGTATAAATGTTGCAAAACATAATTCTGCTCTAACAATAATATTGAAAGATCTCTGAGGGCCCTTCCACCCCTGCACAGTTGTACAATGGTTTAGTCCAGGCCCGCACGCTGTCACACACGCACACACATCCCAAACGGGATCTCACAGAAAGAGGAGGTGTTTAGTGGTGCTGAAACAACTACCTTATCTTCTGCACCATAAGGCGCACCGAATTATAAGGTGCGCCCTCAATTAGCGGATACTTAACCCTTACAAAAGGCGGACGCTAAAACATATAGTCTACAAAAAAAAAAAAAAAGTCACGGAAGCAAAACGGTGAGTTTATTTGAACTTTGTAACAACTTTGAACTACCGGTATTTAACAATATGGTACTCACATTATTTTTATTATGGTTCTGTCACAAATCCATCGAAGTCCTCATCTTCTGTGTCTGAATTGAACAGCTGGGCAATTTCGCCATCAAAACACGCCAGGTTCCCGCTCATCTTCCCTCTCATCATTGCTATCGTTTTTGCCTTCAGCCGAATGGTGACTGTAGAGACGCTTCTCCCGGCTGTTCTTTGTTCAATGACCCATTGCTCGAGTTGGTCTTCTAGCTGTGGCCACCTCGCTTTGTTTCTGCAGAAACTCCATTTGGTCTTTTTAACTTGGCGCAGTTCATTTTCTTGTTTCCTCTCGCAGCTGCTCTATTCCCATGAACAACTACGTAACTGATAGCCTGCAGTTTGAATTGTGCCTCGTAAGCATGTCGCTTCGCTGGCGCCATTTTCGGTGGTCTTTAGACAAATAAATGTTGTTTTGCAGGATACCTATAGTATATGGTAACTCCCGGAGGAGTGTACGTACCACGGACTCATGGACTCTTCTCTGATTCTCTGATATCACCACAATAGAGCGCTTCGCTCTTAGACTGCAGGCTTACTTGTAGTTCCTAGGGTTTGTAAGAGTAGAATGGGAGGCAGAGCCTTCAGCTTTCAGGCTCCTCTCCTTTGGAACCAGCTCCCAATTCAGATCAGGAAGACAGACACCCTCTCTACTTTTAAGATTAGGCTTAAAACTTTCCTTTTTGCTAAAGCTTATAGTTAGGGCTGGATCAGGTGACCCTGAACCATCCCTTAGTTATGCTGCTATAGACTTAGACTGCTGGGGGGTTCCCATGATGCACTGAGTGTTTCTTTCTCTTTTTGCTCTGTATGCACCACTCTGCATTTAATCATTAGTGATTGATCTCTGCTCCCCTCCACAGCATGTCTTTTTCATGGTTCTCTCCCTCAGCCCCAACCAGTCCCAGCAGAAGACTGCCCCTCCCTGAGCCTGGTTCTGCTGGAGGTTTCTTCCTGTTAAAAGGGAGTTTTTCCTTCCCACTGTCGCCAAGTGCTTGCTCACAGGGGGTCGTTTTGACCGTTGGGGGTTTTACGTAATTATTGTATGGCCTTGCCTTACAATATAAAGCGCCTTGGGGCAACTGTTTGTTGTGATTTGGCGCTATATAAATAAAATTGATTGATTGATTGGTTTATCGCTGGCAGCGTACGTACTCTATGCTGCCAGAGTATGTACTTTACGTATTACGTCCCTGTGTCATTATAGGGCGCACGGCCGATTTTTGTGAAAATTTAAGACTTTTAGGTGCGCCTTATGGTGCGGAAAATACGGTAATCGATTTAATCGATTATTAAAATAGTTGTCAACTAATTTAGTCATCAATTAGTTGTTAAATAACTTTGTTTGACCGCAAATGTTGCGTGTCTTCCATATAAATCAACTGTTTCTGTAGCGCGGTGTGCTTTGAACCTTGAACCAATCGAAGCAGTGATTCGCAGATTGAAGCACTGCTTCAATCTGGTGCTTTGTTGATTCAGTGTTTTATTTCGCTTAATCTTAATTTTTCCCCACTAGAATCCCAAAGAGCATATGTCTGTGATTAACATTTACCTTTTTATGTTAATCTGACCTGTTATGGTCTTCTGAAACAGTTGACAGATGTATTTTATAACTTAAAAACGGGACCAATGCTAACGCGTTAGCATGTCTATGGCGTTTTCATTTTAAAGTTAGCATTAAGCTGTTGCAGCTGTCAGCACATTTGTTTTCTGTATAATAATTCATGGCTCAGGGTTGTTGTCATAAAAGAGTCAAATGTATTACAAATTGTAATATTTTATTCATTTATTTTATTTATATATCAATAATAATAATAGTAGAAACAACAATAATAGTAATAATAACTAATAATGCCACAATACAGTTTTAGAGAAACAGACAAAAAGAATCTGATAAAACAAAACAGAAAAGATTAAACCAACTAACAATGAACATGAATAAATATAGAAATAACTGTTTCCTGTGAACACCTAGTAACTCTTAAACCTCCACTTCATCCCTGTTTTATTTAAGTTTAATGACAATTTGTTTCGGTCAAACCACATCTATGCTGTGTTTTTACGAAAAAAATAAAATGCAATAAACTACACATTTGTGGTTTTTTTCATGAAAATATCTTATTAAATATAACATATTACAATTTTGTCAGGCCTTTAAAATACTTTAGTGGACTCTTGATGTAATATGTTGTCAGTGGTTCAGATAGTTGCTGTTGGCATCTAAACCTGAAATCTCTCTGTGGTGTGTCGGTGACGTATGTATGTGCAAAATAAAACAAAACACTACTCCAGGTATGTTTTTGACGAGAATATAACATAACTTTGTTACAAGCTCAAACGCTGATGTTGTGTGACAAAGGCCTTTTAATAGTAACTCAAAGAAATAATTGCAAAACTCACATGTAAGTAAAAAAAAAAACAAAAAAAAAACAAAATGATTAATCGAAAAAATAATCGACCGATGAACTGATTAGTAAAATAATTGTTAGTTCCAGCCCTAGAGTTTAGGCTGCAATAAAATATGTCTTTCCTAAAAAAATCAAAGTCCGGATTTCAAAAAAGAAGAGAAAAAAGGACAGGGAAAGAAAACTAAATGAGGGCAAGCAGCTGCTAACCAAACTCTTTGAAAAGAGAGGTGAGCTTGAAAGCTAGCTATATTGAGTTGGGGGGTCTGGGGGACCAAATTGCACCATTTTCTAGAAAAATGGTGCAATGTGCATTCCTGTGCATTTTAACAGATGGAAATGGTGCAATGTGGTGCATTCTTGTGCATTTTTACAGATGGGAATGCACGAAATTGCATCATTTTTCTAGAAAATGGTGCAATTTGGTCCCCCATATCCCCTAACTCACTGTTGCTCCCCCAACTTTAAAAAGGGTTCTGGCTCCCTGGTGTGATCTAAGGTATACATGATTTAGACCTGGTTTGACTATGCATTAGAAATTTGGTGTTTGCGTTAATAAAAAAGAACATAACAGTGTGGGGGGGGGGGGGGGGGGGGTCTTCAATATGGCTAGTACCTAGGGCCCAGAATTTGGTGCTACGCCCCTGACCTTCACATCAGGCTGCTGATGGAGATGTGGCTGGATATTGGTCAGTCTACTCCAGTAGCTGAATTTCTCAAAGTGCATCCAAGTTTTTTTACTTCACCTGGAACAGCTGGCAAAGGAGACACTTTAAACAGATTTATTTTATTTTAGACACAAAAAATTTGAAACAAATCTCCTTTTGACCTCTATCTCTCAAACCGTACATCGCATATTACAATGGGTGCGCTCACCAGCTTCAGATGAATCTCATGAGTTAAGGAATTGACACTTGCACAAATGTGATCCCTGGAACGCACTGGAACACAATCTTGCGTGTCCATCATATACTTTACAAACTGTGCGTGCATTGTGCATGACTGTGTTCCAGTGTGCAAAGAGAATTTTGAAATGTTCAATATTTCTGGCACACATTAATTTTGTGCCAATTGCGTGAACTAGTCATTAGTATTGTGCAACCTATTCCAAAACACTGCATGTCAATGTGTGCAGGATGTCTAAGTTAGATTATGAAGAGATGTTACATCTATAATAAACATAACTTTACAGATGCATTATCTAACTCATAAGAAGGATTGAAAATGCAACTGTTTTACATATATATATATATATATATACATATATATATATATATATATATATATATATATGCATATGTCACAGATACAAACAAGCGAAGCTCTGCAGCATCGAACAATGTGATTTAGGTCCTTCAGACGTTTTTTGAGTAAATGCTTCAGGGGAGCATTAGCATGGCTAAAACCTCTAAAATGAGCTTGATAGCTCCAAAGCTGCCAACTTTATAAAGGTGAGCCTGCTGCAGTGAGCAGTCAAAACAGAACGTCTTGCATATCTTTGTGACATTACCTTGGATAAACATGAATCTTTGAGGAATGAGGCATAAGAATGACCAAAGGCTGGCACTAGGGGGTGCCACACAGGTTGCTGAAAAAGAAGGAATATGAATATAGTATATGTGCACAGAATTGTACAAACTTCCATTTGTTATGATCGTGGATCATCTTCCCCTCAAAGTTTGAAAAATTCACCAAAAATCACCTGTTTGTCTTGCAGACGTTAAACTTTTTCAGCATATCCAGTGTGTGCATCTTTCAACCTTTGTTGGTAAACAGCTCCTGACCGATCTGACCGCTGGAATGCCCATGATGCCAGGAAGCCCTGCATGGTCAGCACGTGTGTGCACAGACAACCCCTGGCTCCTCGCCGTATTGGGCCGGCCGCATTTTTGTGTGCAACCACAGTAACAGTTGCCTTGGTAATCAAAATTGGTTTATGAGCCAATTATCATCATTTGCAAGTTAATCTTTGCATTCCCTGAGTACATGCTCACATCGGATTGCACCAATTGCAAGGTGCTTTAACAATGCTAATGCAGCCATTGTTAGTGGCATTTTATGCATCACTTGTGCATGCTTTTATATCCATCCAAATAATTGTAAACACGTGGGTGCGTTAAATGCATGTGTCACTGATGTGAGCATCTGATAAGGTTGGGTTCAGAGTTAGGCTGACCCAGAATTTGAACTGGACGCAAACGCAAGGAAGCAGAAAGGAAAAGAATGAATAACTGAAGATTTATTCACACTTAACCCAGAACAACAGAATAATATAATCAGGCAGTCTGACGAGTGGAGGACACAGCCCAATCCAGGCGGTGGAACCAGGAAGCCACAGCGAAGACTGGACCAGAGAGGAGCCGGCGCCAGGTGGCTGCAACGGAGCTGAGGTTCTGAGGAGGAGCAGAGGCTGAGGTAAGTCCAAAGCACTTCACAACGCAGACAGTTATCTTAAGATTGTTCAAGGTCAGATTACACAGCAGAATACTTCCAGGCTGAGTTTAGGATCAGAAACTTCAGTGGCAGGTGCGGAGTGGAGAAAGCTCCAGAGGCAAGCTGGAAGTGGAAGCTGATCATACAAACTGGCTTAGAAGCTCAAACAGGGAGGCACGAGGGAACGCCAAAGTCACAGGCTCTATTGCAGGAAACAGAGGACCTGGATTATCTTGTGAAGTATGCTGTCTGATGGCTGAACAAAAGTAACAGGTAGTTAGGTAGGTTCTGTAGTTCATTCATTCATTCAAGTCTCTGGCCATGAGGAGCTGCATCACCAGGTTTAAATACAGCAGCTCCTGATCAGGTGGAAATGAGATGCAGGTGAGGTCTCAAGGTGCTCAGCTCTGCTTGTGCACCACCTGCTGGGAAATAAAGAGAACACAGGCTAGACACAGCAGATGAACAGACCAGACCATGACACACATCACTCTGATGACTTCTTGTTTTCACACTATTCACCATTCCCAGCATCACCTTTACATGTCCACAGTGGAACAATAGCTGTATAAACGTGCGTATGCCAGCCAGGATTTTTGCGTGACACATCACACATTTCCACGGTCATTTCACTTTTGATACATCTGAATGTTGGCGTGGAAACAGACGTATGCCACGTTTTTGTGCATAAGGTGTCTGTGGCCCACTCTTGGGCCTATTGTGTTGGAAATTATAAATCTGTCACTAGTGTCCTAAGTGTTTCAAATATGCAGTGATTAAACCATTGCTAAGGAAATCTAATCTTTACCCTAGTGGATTGAAAAAAAAATTATAGGCCAACATCAAATCTATCATTTTGTCCTAAAATTTTGGAAAAAGTAGTTTCACAGCAGCTTGTGGACCACCTTACTAAGAATAATGTCTTTGAGCCACTGCAGTCTGCATTTAGAAAATATCATTCCACAGAGATGGCTTTCACTAAAGTGGTGAATGATCTTCTGCTTGCAATGTAATCAGACACCACTACAGTTCTGGTGCTGTCAGATCTTAGCACTGCGTTTGATACAGTGGATCACTGTATTCTACTTTATAGGCTGGAGAATCATTTAAGATTAATAGGAATGTCCTTGCATGGGTAACATCATACCTAACCAGTCATTCTTATTGTGTCTTGTACATCACTACCTCTAACTTTAGTGACATGAAATATGGGGTTCCACAGGGGTTCGTCTTAGGCCCCCTGCTTTTCTCAATTTACATAGCACCCCTTGGGCACATACTGTGGCGTGATGGTATTACTTTTCATTGCTATGCTGATAACACCCAGTTGTATATGCCAATATTTGCTGGTAATCTCGTGCATATGAAGTCCTTTGAGGATTGCCTTGTGTCAGTGAAAAGCTGGATGTCCAGCTATTTCATACTTTTAAACTCGGACATGACTGAAATGATGGTTCTTGGTCCAGTGAGACATTGGCATCAGTTTGTCCAGTTAACGCATAACCTAGGCTCATCTGTCATACATCACACTGACAAAGCAAGGAACATTGGGGTGATTTTTCAACCCACGTTGTCCTGTGACTGACACATGAGAGATATTACAAGGACTGCTTTCTTCCACCTGTGAAACATAGCAAAGATTCGTCCCATCCTGTCTGTGGCTGATGCAGAGACTCTGATCCATGCATTTGTCTCTTCTAGAATGGACAACTGCAATGTTCTGTTTTCTGGTTTATCGCAGTCCAGCATTAGGGCTCTCCAATTGGTTCAAAATGCTGCTCCCAGATTTGTGACAGGAAGCAGAAAACTGGTTTCCTGTCTCTGAGAGGTCAGATTTTAAGGTTCTGTTACTAACCTATAAAATTATTCATGGACTGGCACCTCCCTACTTAGCTGACTTAACTAAACCCTATGTACCGGCCTGGGCTATGCGTTCTCAGGCTGCAGGAATGGTGAATAAAAAGTCTGCAGGGGACAGAGCCTTCTCTTATCATGCCTCTGTTTTGCGGAATGATCTACCTACAGAGATAAAACAGTCAGACTTTGTGAAGACATTCAAGTCCAGAATTAAGACGTATCTCTTCTCCCTCTCATATGGTTACATACTGGCATAATATGGTACTGTGTTATGGTTAGGGGTTCATGTGGAACTGAACCGTTTCAGTTTATGGACCCAAACGCAGGAAGTTGGACATGGAAAGGAGTACAAAAGGAAAATATATTTATTTTTAATAAATAAACAAAATGCACCCAGTGTTTCTTTTTATTCACCTCTTTTTGCTCTGTATGCACCAATCTGCTTTTAATCATTAGTGATTGATCTCTGCTCCCCTCCACAGCATGTCTTTTTCCTGATTCTCTCCCCTCAGCCCCAACCAGTCCCAGCAGAAGACTGCCCCTCCCTGAGCCTGATTCTGCTGGAGGTTTCTTCCTGTTATGCTGCGTTCACACCGGGCGCGATGCGAGCGACTGCAGCCACAGGTTGCCATGTAATTCCTATGTAAGGACGCGTTTTGGCGCCAAACTGCGCAGCGCGACACGATGGAGGCGAGTGAAGCGACGCGAGTGAAGCGATTTTGAACGTTTTGCGCGTTTGTGGCGCGATATTGCGTCACCTCAGGTCGCGCTGCCCTCCTCCCCAAGTTCAAAAATCTGAACTTTTTCATCTTGTCGCGCCACGATGACCAATCAGGGACTGAATATGTGGTGACGCAGGGGAGCGCTGCACGGGCAAACTTCGTTCACGATGGAGGAGAAGCTCATCGTTGCTGTGAACACCAGGCCTGAGTTGTACGACCCTTCAAACTGTGATTACAAAGACAAGTACAAAAAGGACATTGTGTGGAGAAGAGTCAGTGAGGAGACCGGACTGGAAGGTAAGCTTTTTTTTTTTTTGTAGTTTGCTAATGGCTTTAGCGACTTTGTTCTTGGTAGATCCATGTAATAATAGCAATACTTTTCACAATAAATGATACAAAGTTAACAATAGCCACATTGTTGACTGATTCTGCATCATTTCGAGCAACGGGGACCGACGGGGGAACAATGTTTCGTGCTGCGTGCGTGCATGCATTAACGAACTAACCGCCGGTAATGTGGAGATGTCAGGAGTTTATTCTTGATGTGGATATGTTCAGTCTCTGGCAGTCTGCTGGACTTATGTCCCTTTTGTCATTTATTTAACACAATTATGACAGAGGGATAAAGCGAGGAGCTGCCTTTTTTTTCCCAACACGTGCACGCGTGAACGACTCGTCCGTGAAAATAAATTTATTAACTACACGGATGTATAAACAAGTGGTGACTGGTTTATCAGGGGCATAATGGTGACGTCACATTATATGCTGCCCTCCAAATCAATCCTTATTTATATATTGACCTCCAAAATGAGAGCCGCTGTCATCACATTATATACTTCCCTCCAAATCAATCACTATATTTATATATTGACCTCCAAAATGAGAGCCGCTGTTCCATAAAGTCAAATTATTTAATGGCTAATCCTCTACACTAATCAAAATGATATTATGTTAATTGATAGTTAGTGTTTACAAAAACAAATGTATCTTAATCTATTTTCAGTGGAAGTGTGCTGCAAGCAGTGGAAGGGCTTGCGGGACACGTACCTCAGGGAGAGAAGGATGGAGACGGAGGCCAGGAAGAGTGGGGCAGCAGCACACCAGCGGAGGAGATGGAGGTTTTCTGGTGTCCTCTCATTCCTGGACCCATTCGCGGCTCCCCGGCCCACTACCAGCAACATGAGCCAGGTCCAGGAGCCACAAGAGGCCCAGAACCAGGACCTCCCTCCTTCATCCACCTTGGACCAGGAGTCAGAAGGTACAGTGCAACCAAAATATGTATTTTAACATGTCTGTTAAAGACGTCCTAACGTTATGTCCTGTCATTAAAGAGGATGATGAAGAGCCCAGGACCTCTTCACTGCCTGAGGTCCCGTCAGGCTCAAATAACCCTGGTCCTTCTGGTGCTGCTGCTGCGCCCACTCCCCCGGTATCCACTCCCACAGGTGTGTGTGCTGGTTATAATACAATCCACCAATCAATGTAGTTTTCTTTGTTTAGGGCTGTTACACACTGTAGAAATTGTGGGAAATTTAATTTAAATTTTTAAATTTTTCACAGGACAAAGAAAGAGGAGGAGAACCAGACCACAGGAGGAGCCTTTTGCGGTGGAGGCTGCCATTTTGGCAGCTCTCCAAAACCGACCACCACCACCTCCTCAGGAATTTAGTGCCATGGAGCATTTTCTCCTCAGTTTAGCTCCATCTCTTAAAAGACTGCCAATTTATGAGCAAGAAATCGCAAAACTGGAAATTCCAAAGGTTATAATTGATCATTCCACATTTGTGCTTAATTTGGAACATTCGGCCCCTCAATAGATTTGGGTTTTTTTTTACAATATAAATTGGCAGTTTTTCAAGGGATGGACCTAAACATTATCTCCATCCTTCTCTCCCTACCAGCCTGTCTCCAGTTCTTTTTTTACTTGTCTTTGTAAATTTTGTTCCAGTCGTACAACTCAGGCCTAGTAAACAATATGTCAATAAATTTGTTCTTTTTTTCCTGACAACTATGGTATCATTTCATGCAGTCAATTTATACATAAGTATGACATTTCATTTATCCACCAATGCATCATAATAATAATAATAATAATAATAATAATAATGTACTTTTGTGATGTGTAGAATTATAAGGTTTTTCACTTGGGCTATCTCAATTTATTAAATCCATTATAGCACACAAACAAACAATACTTTACGACTTTTCAAGAAGAAAGAAAGCCACAACAGTGTTTTCATGGAAGTTTTAAGTGGTAAAATCAGTAGTGGTGAAGAAAGTACAAAATAATTGCACTCAGCAAATATAAAAGACACAACAAATAATGTAGAAAATGGGTGAAGTTAAGGAATGCTCTTTGTATGTTTGTGGGTGGCTTTTAAAAAAGCCGTTTTTAGTCCTGAGAAGGACTGTTAAATCACTCAGTGGGCTGCCATGGTAGTGCTCCCTCCGCTGTGAAGAAGTCTTTAAAGACGTGCCTCACACGCCGTGCCTCTGTTGAGTTGTTGGCAGCTACTCGGCAGTGGCTCCTCTCCACCTACTGGACTCCACAATGTTGGTGTCTCATCGTCCACTGAAGCCCGCAAGAAATTGTGTAGCACACATGTGGCCTTCACACACTGCTCCACAACTTCTGTGCGCACTTCAGTGAGGCGACGATACCACCTCCACTGAGAGGCCAGAATGCTAAAGGCGTCCTCCACCACCAGCCGGGCGCGGGAAAGTGGTAATTAACACACACAAGGCCAAGGACTGGTCAAATGACCAATCTACCTCTAAGGCCCACAGGAGAGTCAAATGACCCCAAGATCCCCTGTGGAGAGCTACTTCTGAGATTTCCTTGTTTACATAACAGAACACCTCACTCAGACGCCCAGACTTGGCTAGCCACATTCTTGTGTTTGCATATTTGCTGTCTGTGTGCCTGCTTAGCTGAAAGGGCTGCTGAAATGTACCAAAAAAACACACCAAAAGAAAACTTTGTTTTCTGGATTTTATTGAAATGTACCAAAATGTACCAAAAAACACACCAGAAAACCAAAATATATACAATAGGTACAGGTTACAGTCACTCACAATGACTAACAGTCCCCACACTGCCATGGAAGGTCTTTTCTGCATTTGCCACAAGTATACCTGTCGCATTTCAATACAATTCAGAAAACAAAATTTTTCATCTCTCCCCCAGGGTAAAGTTATTTATCCACCTAAGCACAAATCAGCAGCCCTTTCAGCTAAGCAGGCACACAGACAGCAAATATGCAAACACAAGAATGTGGCTAGCCAAGTCTTGGCATCTGAGTGAGGTGTTCTGAGATTTCGTTGTTTACATAACAGAAGTAGCTCTCCACGGGGGATCTTGGGGTCATTTGACTCTTCGTGGGCTTTACAGGTAGAAGAGAAAAGCTTGGACCTCCCAGTGTTAAATGACGGCTCCTCTGAGGACAGACGACCACGTCTTGGGAAGGGCCGCATCATGCACCTCCTCAGCGGGAACGCCTCATCCGCCACGAAGACATAGCGCTGGGGTCCTCGGTCTGCAGCTCCAGGCAGGAGTTGGTCAGGAGGCAGATGGAGTGTTCCATCCCGCAGAGCCTGGCCAAAGGCAGAGCTGGCCAGAATGCCACCGTCACTTGTTTTCCATCCACAGCTCCGCAGCACAGGGGAAACTGCCACCGCAGGTAGAACTCCTCCGCAATGGACCTCCAGTCTTCAGTGGTGGGCACAGCCATGAAGCTCTCCCTGAGGAAATCCCAGATTGCAGTCACCACCTGATGGACAATAACGCTGACTGTAGACACTCCCACCCGGAAACTATCAGCAGTAGTTCGGTAGGAGTCCCCTGTGGCCAGATACCTAATCAAACAAAAACAAGAGTGTAAAATATACAATGTGTGACATGTATTACATTACTTGTCATATAAGCAAGAACACACAAATATATTATATATAAATCACTTTGACTAAAAAGGTAATTATTATTTATTAGAAAAATAAAATGAAACAAATATATTTTTTATATATATATTAACTAATTTCTTATTTATTCTTGTTGCCATTGTATGTACAGACTTTTCAACACTGTCATGTTCCCTAGTTACTGTTCTCAAAGACTTGTTTTAAACTTTTGTTCTATTTTTGTATCCACTCTATCCCAGCACCACACACTCATTTCATTTTAGCATTGAAAACTACATTTAGTCAAAAGGAGGCAATAAATCATTCATGCTTATAATAAGAGAACATCATAAAAGCAGTGACTATTTTTTGGTTAATATATAAAGATATATAAAGTATCAAATACAATATTTAGCAGTCATTAATTTTATAATATATATTCATCACTATATATGCATTACATATTCATTATTTTTTACCAATTTACTTGTGGGGGCCTGTCTGAAAGCCACTAGATATCACTACTGGGTGGCATTCAATATCTTTGTTAATAACAGTCTATATTATTATCTAAACAGTTATTATCTGAACCACATTTTACCAGGAAATTCCCATTACGAATGATTTATTGCTTTATGGCAATCGTATGACAATTTACCTCTGTTGCCATCTGTTTGCCCAGTGTATTTTTATATTTTGGCAGACTTTGATTATTGATTTAAGAGAGGAATATTTAGATAACATGATCTGGATATACTGGTGTATATTTGTATTGTAAATCAAATCAAATCAAATCAATTTTATTTATATAGCGCCAAATCACAACAAACAGGTGCCCCAAGGCTTTTTATATTGTAAGGCAAAGCCATACAATAATTACGGAAAAACCCCAACGGTCAAAACGACCCCCTGTGAGCAAGCACTTGGCAACAGTGGGAAGGAAAAACTCCCTTTTAACAGGAAGAAACCTCCAGCAGAACCAGGCTCAGGGAGGGGCAGTCTTCTGCTGGGACTGGTTGGGGCTGAGGGAGAGAACCATGAAAAAGACATGCTGTGGAGGGGGGCAGAGATCAATCACTAATGATTAAATGCAGAGTGGTGCATACAGAGCAAAAAGAGAAAGAAACACTCAGTGAATCATGGGAACCCCCAGCAGTCTAAGTCTATAGCAGCATAACTAAGGGATGGTTCAGGGTCACTTGATCCAGCCCTAACTATAAGCTTTAGCAAAAAGGAAAGTTTTAAGCCTAATCTTAAACGTAGAGAGGGTGTCTGTCTCCCTGATCTGAATTGGGAGCTGGTTCCACAGGAGAGGAGCCTGAAAGCTGAAGGCTCTGCCTCCCATTCTACTCTTACAAACCCTAGGAACTACAAGTAAGCCTGCAGTCTGAGAGCGAAGCGCTCTATTGGGGTGATATGGTACTATGAGGTCCCTAAGATAAGATGGGACCTGATTATTCAAAACCTTATAAGTAAGAAGAAGAATTTTAAATTCTATTCTGGAATTAACAGGAAGCCAATGAAGAGAGGCCAATATGGGTGAGATATACTCTCTCTTCTTGTAGACAGGTTGTTTTTACTAACCAAAGACAGATGGAAAGCCACTCTGCGGCAGGGATGGACCTTCTGTAATTGGTGTCCTGGAGAGGGATGGTGGCTCCAATGCGGGACAGGAGGTCCTCAAACTGGGTCCTGGAGAGGCGGAAGTACCGCTGAAAGCGGCCGTCATCCAGACGAAGCTCTTGCAGCAAATGATGAAACTCCCCGAATTGGGAACGTCTCATGAGGATGTTGTGAACCCAGGGACAGCGCCGCTGGCGACGTTTGCCTGCTTTCCACAACAAATAGAGCACAGCAACTCACTCCGTGTGATCAAGGTCCGCCATGATGACTTGTCGCTGAGCGGAATGGAAGCTCCTCTTATTTGATGATGCATTTGGAGCAGGTTTTCGCAGCGAAGTCCACCCAAGCAGAGCGACACACCGGGCAAGGAGGCGCGTCCGTCGCCTGGCGACCCATGCAAATTTGTAGCGTCATATCGCGCCCGGTGTGAACGTGGCATTAAAAGGGAGTTTTTCCTTCCCACTGTCGCCAAGTGCTTGCTCATAGGGGGTCGTTTTGACCGTTGGGGTTTTTACGTAATTATTGTATGGCCTTGCCTTACAATATAAAGCGCCTTGGGGCAACTGTTGTGATTTGGCACTATATAAATAAAATTGATTTGATTTGATTTGAACGAGGCTTGGAAAAAACAGGAAAGCAAGGCACAAACAGCAAAAACATGGGTGTCTCTGGATCTAAGATCTGAGAAGGCTTCAGGCATGGCTCATCGAAGTATCTGGCAAACTTCGAACAGTAGTTCAGAGTTTATGTAGTTTTTCACATAATCAGTCACACATAGAATTCAGATCAATCAATCAATCAATCAATTTTTTTTATATAGTGCCAAATCACAACAAACAGTTGCCCCATACAATAATTATGTAAAACCCCAACGGTCAAAACGACCCCCTGTCAGCAAGCACTTGGCTACAGTGGGAAGGAAAAACTCCCTTTTAACAGGAAGAAACCTCCAGCAGAACCAGGCTCAGGGAGGGGCAGTCTTCTGCTGGGACTGGTTGGGGCTGAGGGAGAGAACCAGGAAAAAGACATGCTGTGGAGGGGAGCAGAGATCGATCACTAATGATTAAATGCAGAGTGGTGCATACAGAGCAAAAAGAGAAAGAAACAGTGCATCATGGGAACCCCCCAGCAGTCTACGTCTATAGCAGCATAACTAAGGGATGGTTCAGGGTCACCCGATCCAGCCCTAACTATAAGCTTTAGCAAAAAGGAAAGTTTTAAGCCTAATCTTAAAAGTAGAGAGGGTGTCTGTCTCCCTGATCTGAATTGGGAGCTGGTTCCACAGGAGAGGAGCCTGAAAGCTGAAGGCTCTGCCTCCCATTCTACTCTTACAAACCCCTAGGAACTACAAGTAAGCCTGCAGTCTGAGAGCGAAGCGCTCTATTGGGGTGATATGGTACTACAAGGTCCCTAAGATAAGATGGGACCTGATTATTCAAAACCTTATAAGTAAGAAGAAGAATTTTAAATTCTATTCTAGAATTAACAGGAAGCCAATGAAGAGAGGCCAATATGGGTGAGATATGCTCTCTCCTTCTAGTCCCCTTAGTACTCTAGCTGCAGCATTTTGAATTAACTGAAGGCTTTTTAGGGAACTTTTAGGACAACCTGATAATAATGAATTGCAATAGTCCAGCCTAGAGGAAATAATGCATTAATTAGTTTTTCAGCATCACTCTGAGACAAGACCTTTCTAATTTTAGAGATATTGCGTAAATGCAAAAAAGCAGTCCTACATATTTGTTTAATATGCACTCTGAATGACATATCCTGATCAAAAATGACTCCAAGATTTCTCACAGTATTACTAGAGGTCAGGGTAATACCATCCAGAGTAAGGATCTGGTTAGACACCATGTTTCTAAGATTTGTGGGGCCAAGTACAATAACTTCAGTTTTATCTGAGTTTAAAAGCAGGAAATTACAGAACCTTGTGGAACTCCATAATTAACCTTAGTCTGTGAAGAAGATTCCCTTTTACATGAACAAATTGTAATCTATTAGACAAATATGATTCAAACCACCGCAGCGCAGTGCCTTTAATACCTATGGCATGCTCTAATCTCTGTAATAAAATTTTATGGTCAACAGTATCAAAAGCAGCACTGAGGTCTAACAGAACAAGCACAGAGATGAGTCCACTGTCCGAGGCCATAAGAAGATCATTTGTAACCTTCACTAATGCTGTTTCTGTACTATGATGAATTCTAAAACCTGACTGAAACTCTTCAAATAGACCATTCCGCTGCAGATGATCAGTTAGCTGTTTTACAACTACCCTTTCAAGAATTTTTGAGAGAAAAGGAAGGTTGGAGATTGGCCTATAATTAGCTAAGATAGCTGGGTCAAGTGATGGCTTTTTAAGTAATGGTTTAATTACTACCACCTTAAAAGCCTGTGGTACATAGCCAACTAACAAAGATAGATTGATCATATTTAAGATCGAAGCATTAAATAATGGTAGGGCTTCCTTGAGCAGCCTGGTAGGAATGGGGTCTAATAGACATGTTGATGGTTTGGATGAAGTAACTAATGAAAATAACTCAGACAGAACAATCAGAGAGAAAGAGTCTAACCAAATACCGGCATCACTGAAAGCAGCCAAAGATAACGATACATCTTTGGGATGGTTATGAGTAATTTATTCTCTAATAGTTAAAATTTTGTTAGCAAAGAAAGTCATGAAGTCATTACTAGTTAAAGTTAATGGAATACTCAGCTCAATAGAGCTCTGACTCTTTGTCAGCCTGGCTACAGTGCTGAAAAGAAACCTGGGGTTGTTCTTATTTTTCTTCAATTAGTGATGAGTAGAAAGATGTCCTAGCTTTACGGAGGGCTTTTTTATAGAGCAACATACTCTTTTTCCAGGCTAAGTGAAGATCTTCTAAATTAGTGAGACGCCATTTCCTCTCCAACTTACGGGTTATCTGCTTTAAGCTACGAGTTTGTGAGTTATACCACGGAGTCAGGCACTTCTGATTTAAAGCTCTCTTTTTCAGAGGAGCTACAGCATCCAAAGTTGTCTTCAATGAGGATGTAAAACTATTGACGAGATACTGTATCTCACTTACAGAGTTTAGGTAGCTACTTTGCACTGTGTTGGTATATGGCATTAGAGAACATAAAGAAGGAATCATATCCTTAAACCTAGTTACAGCGCTTTCTGAAAGACTTCTAGTGTAATGAAACTTATTCCCCACTGCTGGGTAGTCCATCAGAGTAAATGTAAATGTTATTAAGAAATGATCAGACAGAAGGGAGTTTTCAGGGAATACTGTTAAGTCTTCTATTTCCATACCATAACTCAGAACAAGATCTAAGATATGATTAAAGTGGTGGGTGGACTCATTTACATTTTGAGCAAAGCCAATAGAGTCTAATAATAGATTAAATGCAGTGTTGAGGCTGTCATTCTCAGCATCTGTGTGGATGTTAAAATTGCCCACTATAATTATCTTATCTGAGCTAAGCACTAAGTCAGACAAAAGGTCTGAAAATTCACAGAGAAACTCACAGTAACGACCAGGTGGACGATAGATAATAACAAATAAAACTGGTTTTTGGGACTTCCAATTTGGATGGACAAGACTAAGAGTCAAGCTTTCAAATGAATTAAAGCAGATAAGAGAATAAAACTGAGGACGCTATCTAGTGGGGAGCAAAATACATAACAGAAGTTAGAAACAGAGTTCAGGGCTGAGGCCAGGGGAAATCCTCACAGTACTGTGCTTCTTATCCCTTTAACTCATCTTATTAGCAACAGAACTGGTCTCAGCGTCACTTCATCTAAATTGGAGGTCTGTTAGTGAAGCTCAGGGCTAGTGGGCAGCGACCAACTTAGTATTCTCTCTGCTTTCCAGCCAACCAATTCTGCTCTTTTTTTCCCTGTCCAAGGTACCGAAGACAAGGTTGACAGCTGCACACCACAGGGCGCTGGACTGACTATGAGATGCCATGGCTGAAGTTGATGCAGCACACTGCAGTCTGTGTTTGGAATAAACTTTGCTGCTATGACAGGCACACTGACAGCATGATGGGAATGTTGGCCCTGCACCTTAGGGCAATAGATGACCCCCTGCATGCAGTGCAAATGCTTGCAGGGTCATCTCAATATTTGCATTTTGTTTTGATGTTGCTCTGGATTCCTGTTTTCTGTTTCTTCAGCTTTGTAATATCTTTGTAAAAACCTTGTCGCTGTTAGAATGGCCTAAGCCAGACCTGGGCAAACTGCGGTCCGGGGGCCACATGCGGCCCTTTGCATGTCTCTGTCCGGCCCTCATGAGGTCTGTGATTATTATTACATATATTAAAAATGTCAAGCTTGTGTGTTGCAAATCAGAGAGGTTTATTAGGTTATTACATATTATTACAATAATAAAAATTACCTATAAAAGCTATTAAATAGGTAATTTTTTGTAAAAAATTTGTAATGGGAGACAGCCGAGTTATCGATGGTGTGGCCCTCGGACATAATTCAGATAATTATAATCCATTCCAAGAAATAAAGGGCAATAACAAACTCAAGTGGAATGCTAAATCAGTAAAATATTTGGGAGTAAATATTACAAAAGGACTGGATGAATTATATGGGGCAAATTATACAAAAATAAATCAAGAAATTAAGAGCAACCTGGAGAGATGGTCTGCTACTGTCCTGGATTTCACCTCAAGAATAGAAACAATAAAGATAAATATTCTCCAAAGACTTCTATACTTGTTTCAGTCCCTGCCAGCAGCAATCCCACAGAAGCAGTTTGTGGAATGGGATAAGTGGATATCGAGGTTCATGTGGGGAGGAAAGAAAGCTAGGATCAGGTATAAAACTCTGTAGCTCCCTAAAGACAAAGGAGGATTGGCTTTGCCAAGTATCCAGGAATACTTTTATGCTGCACAAATCAGACCCTTGATATATCGGTGTAATGATAAATATTAGGTGAAATGGAAAAGGATAGAAATGGCCATGAAATATACTGAGGTACGAAATCTAATTGCAGACAGAGGATTATTAAGAAAACTGTGTAACCAACTGGATGCAATAACCATAAACACAATTGAAATATGGAACACTGTCTGTGAAAGGTACAAGCTGGAGAAAGAAAAACAGATTTTGAGCTGGTTTGCATTCGATGATAGATTTATTCCAGGGATATATGATAAAGGGTTTAAACAATGGTCACAAAAAGGAATCCCAGTGATATGCACAAAGATGGATCAGGACAGACTACAGAGTTTTGAAAAGTTACGGAATAGGTTCAGACTAGAACAAAACGACCAATATCAATACCTGCAAATAAAGGATTACTATGAGAAAGAAATAAAAGTGGCCACCAACAATGAATTATTGCGGTATTTTGGAAGCATACAAAGGAGAAAAATGCAGAGTAATCTCAGTTCTATATAGAAACTTGATGTTGTGCAACAAATCCTCATCAAGGAGAAGTGGGAAAAGGAACTGAAAGAAGAAATAAGTGAGGAGGAACGGCGTAGTATTCGTAAAACAGTGCATATCCACTACCTCGAGGATATGGAGGGAATTCAATTGGAAAAGTATGTTCAGGTTCTTCATAACTCCAAAGCTCAGAAAACCAATGGGGTCTACACCGCAACAGTGCTGGAGAGCATGTGGACACACAGCTGCAAACCATACCCATATATTCTGAGCCTGCCAAAAGATAAAAGGGTACTGGGACAAAATATGGCGATGCCTGCAGAAGGTAATACATAGGTTACAAGATACCAAAAACGTTCAAAATACTCTATTTAGGGAACTTAACACAAAACATAATTCAAAAAAAGGATGAGTATCTTTTAAAGGTACCGTTATCGGCATGCAAAAAAACAATTACAAGATTATGGCATAAACCAGAGCCACTGACCGAGGGGCAGTGGGTGTGCACTGTGGAATACATTTTTATAATGGAGAAACTTACACACAAACGGAGATTGCAAGAAGCGCAATTAGAGACCAAACGGGGAAATGGACTGATTATTACAGAAGACAAGAAGAGGACACCACCACTATAAATCGACAACAAGAACATTGATGAGCGATTGTTTGCTAAGATATACAGACACTTTGTGACCCCCCCCACCCCCACCCGCCTGAGTGATTCTGTACCAGTTTGTTCTCTGTTTGTTATTACTTCTGTGCATCTTTTTCTCAATAAAAAATAAATTAAACAATAAATAATAACTTCAATTCTCGACTTGACTGTACTAAAATTCACACATCAGGTTTGCTGGAAATGGCCAAAAGACATGGGAAGTCCAAGGGAACCAACAAGCTGACCTCAATTGGCAAATTTTGCCCATGGCTGGGCACTCTAGAGCCGTCCTGCACACGTCCTGCCTTGGGGCAACTGTTTGTTGTGATTTGGCGCTATAATAAAAAGTTGATTGATTGATTGATTGATGTGCCAAATTTGGACATGGGAGGAGTCAGGGAACAGACAGATTCATCAAAATACTGCCCTTTGACCCCGCACACTGCACTGGATCAATTTATAGTATGATGTGACCACATGGTGACTGGGTTTGGTGACTCCTGTCCTCAAGTCATGTCATCTAATCTCATTTGTTTTATCTGTCTTGTGGGCAGGTTCAAGGTAACATATATTACTGGGATTTGTAGCTTTTTCTTGTAAATTCAATAGTTAGTGCTTTAGTTATGAATAAAAATGGTTCACAACATAAAGAAATTAATTGGTGGTTTGGGAGTTTTGTGGAAAATGGATTAACGTTCACACTTTTAATAATTAATGTGTATTGTAGAATAGAAAACAACCAGCAAGAACAAAAGTATTGCATAAAGTTTAAAAACTCATCAACAGCAAGGCTCCTGGTATAATAATAATAATAAAGAAACCTTGATAAATGAATGAGCAGAAACAGAAGGATATGTTTTCATACTATTGTTCTTTCTGCTTGCAGTGATAAAACACTGAGCATTTTTACTCTGCACTGGTACCACTGTAGAGCACACTTGAATATATAAGCGAGTTAGTCTGTCCCAGACAATAACAGAGAAAACTCATATTATCATCATAACTCACCAAACAAAAAAGAGAGCTCATTAGTACACGATGAATGCTGATGCACCTGACTGATGCCAAAAGGATATTTGTCTGGCCTGTGTGCTAACATGGAACAGGTGTCTGCTCTACCAGTGTCAGGTACGGACTGGATTTAAGGTAGTAGTGCTGGGAGAAACAAAATTTGAGATGAAATATACAACAGAACAGGGGAAGCAAAACTGAAATTAAAGAATAGAACTTGTGGCTGGGGATGGTGTGAAAACATTTTGTTGGTGCTGTTATTTACTAATGGCTAATATGAAGCACAGCTTCAAAACATTTTCAGTCATTTGAAACTTGTTTCTAACATTGTTCCAGAGTGTGCGTAAAAAGGATGACAAATCAAATTATGCATTTGTGAATGAAAGTGCATGCAGGGTCTGTATGTGCACAAGTACATGCTTTATGTTGCTTGAAATAGGCAGTCCATTAGAAACAGAGTAGGAGGGTCATAGGTTTGAATCTGATGACCTGTATGGAATGTGCATGCATTTCTTGAGTTTGCACAGTTTTTATCCTCCATGTTCTCTGGTTCCCTAACGCAGCGTAAAAACATGCAGGTCAGTTGAACATGGTGTGAATAGCTGTTTTTAAGCATGCAATTCACTTGCTGCATATTCCATCAGGATGTTTTTGGAAAATGTACAGCTTCTTTTACCATCACAAAAGGTATCAAAGCCCTTTGCTGCCACTAAAAATCAAATTGCATTGAGGGCCAGGTTATCAATGACCGCCACTGGTGCCATTGCCCAACAGGGTGCCAGCAGAAATTGGGCTACTGCTGGGTGAAGAATAAGAAGAGGAGGAGAATCTGTCCACAGACAGCAGGATAAGAGAAAAACTAGAAGGGTGGAAGTGAGAGTTGGGACTGTAAATGTTAGCAGTGTGACTGGCAAAGGGAGAGAGCTGGCTAATATGATAGAGAGGAGAAGGTAGACATCTTGTCTGTGCAAGAGACCAAGTGGAAGGGAAGTAAGAGCAGGAACATAGGCAGTGCGTTAAATTGTTGTATCATGGTGAGGATAGGAAGAGAAATGGTGTTGGGTCATTTTAAAGGAAGAGTATGTTAAGAGTGTGTTGGATGTTAGCGAGTGTCTGAGAGGGTGATGAGTGTGAAGTAGGAAATTGAAGTGGTGATGTATGAATATCATCAGTGCATATGCCCCAAAGGGTAGGTTGCGAGATGAAGAAGAAGGAGATTTTTGGAGTGAGTTAGATGAGGTGGTGGAGCCAAGCATGATAGATTGGTGATAGGAGCGTACTTCTATGGAGATGTTGGCGAAGGGAACAAAGATGATGAGTAATGGGTAGATATGGTATAAGGACAGGAATGTGGAAGGGCGGATGGGAGTTGATTTGCAAAAAGGATGGAAATAGCTGCGGTGAAATAGCTACCTATTCAATTCAACTTATTTAATTTATATTGCGCCAAATCACAACAAAGTTGCCTCACACAAGTATGGTCAAACCTTACCATTCCCCAGAGCAAGCACACAGGAGACAGTGGTAAGGAAAAACTCCCTCTGATTATTTGAGGAAGAAACTTCAACCAGACCAGACTCAAAGGTCTGGTCTGCTTGGGCCATGCTACTGACACAATTAACAATACAAATATACAGGAAATTTTGGGAGTGCATGCTGGTGCACAGAAGGGGAGGCTTGCAAAAGAAGACACCACTCCCATCTCAAACAGAGAGAAAAAACAGAATTGGGCAGCAGAAAGACATCAAATACAGTAATTTTTTAATTCATTTGAAAGCTTGACGCTTAGTCTTGTCCATCCAAATTGGAAGTCCCAAAAAACAGTTTTATTTGTTATTATCTATCGTCCACCTGGTCGTTACTGTGAGTTTCTCTGTGAATTTTCAGACCTTTTGTCTGACTTAGTGCTTAGCTCAGATAAGATAATTACAGTGGGCGATTTTAACATCCACACAGATGCTGAGAATGACAGCCTCAACACTGCATTTAATCTATTATTAGACTCTATTGGCTTTGCTCAAAAAGTAAATGATTCCACCCACCACTTTAATCATATCTTAGATCTTGTTCTGACTTATGGTATGGAAATAGAAGACTTAACAGTATTCCCTGAAAACTCCCTTCTGTCTGATCATTTCTTAATAACATTTACATTTACTCTGATGGACTACCCTGCAGTGGGGAATAAGTTTCATTACACTAGAAGTCTTTCAGAAAGCGCTGTAACTAGGTTTAAGGATATGATTCCTTCTTTATGTTCTCTAATGCCATATACCAACACAGTGCAGAGTAGCTACCTAACTCTGTAAGTGAGATAGAGTATCTCGTCAATAGTTTACATCCTCATTGAAGACAACTTTGGATGCTGTAGCTCCTCTAAAAAAGAGAGCTTTAAATCATTAAATCATTTCTTTTCAGCACTGTAGCCAGGCTGACAAAGAGTCAGAGCTCTATTGAGCTGAGTATTCCATTAACTTTAACTAGTAATGACTTCATGACTTTCTTTGCTAACAAAATTTTAACTATTAGAGAAAAAATTACTCATAACCATCCCAAAGACGTATCGTTATCTTTGGCTGCTTTCAGTGATGCCGGTATTTGGTTAGACTCTTTCTCTCCGATTGTTCTGTCTGAGTTATTTTCATTAGTTACTTCATCCAAACCATCAACATGTTTATTAGACCCATTCCTACCAGGCATTATTTAATGCTTCGATCTTAAATATGATCAATCTAGCTTTGTTAGTTGGCTATGTACCACAGGCTTTTAAGGTGGCAGTAATTAAACCATTACTTCAAAAGCCATCACTTGACCCAGCTATCTTAGCTAATTATAGGCCAATCTCCAACCTGTCCTTTTCTCTCAAAAATTCTTGAAAGGGGTAGTTGTAAAACAGCTAACTGATCATCTGCAGAGGAATGGTCTATTTGAAGAGTTTCAGTCAGGTTTTAGAATTCATCATAGTACAGAAACAGCATTAGTGAAGGTTACAAATGATCTTCTTATGGCCTCGGACAGTGGACTCATCTCTGTGCTTGTTCTGTTAGACCTCAGTGCTGCTTTTGATACTGTTGACCATAAAATTTTATTACAGAGATTAGAGCATGCCATAGGTATTAAAGGCACTGCGCTGCGGTGGTTTGAATCATATTTGTCTAATAGATTACAATTTGTTCATGTAAATGGGGAATCTTCTTCACAGACTAAAGTTAATTATGGAGTTCCACAAGGTTCTGTGCTAGGACCAATTTTATTCACTTTATACATGCTTCCCTTAGGCAGTATTATTAGACGGTATTGCTTAAATTTTCATTGTTACGCAGATGGATACCCAGCTTTATCTATCCATGAAGCCAGAGGACACACACCAATTAGCTAAACTGCAGGATTGTCTTACAGACATAAAGACATGGATGACCTCTAATTTCCTGCTTTTAAACTCAGATAAAACTGAAGTTATTGTACTTGGCCCCACAAATCTTAGAAACATGGTGTCTAACCAGATCCTTACTGTGGATGGCATTACCCTGACCTCTAGTAATACTGGTGAGAAATCTTGGAGTCATTTTGATCAGGATATGTCATTCAAAGCACATATTAAACAAATATGGTAGGACTGCTTTTTGCAATTTATGCAATATCTCTAAATCAGAAAGGTCTTGTCTCAGAGTGATGCTGAAAAACTAATTCATGCATTTATTTCCTCTAGGCTGGACTATTGTAATTCATTATTATCAGGTTGTCCTAAAAGTTCCCTAAAAAGCCTTCACTTAATTCAAAATGCTGCAGCTAGAGTACTGACGGGGACTAGAAGGAGAGAGCATATCTCACCCATATTGGCCTCTCTTCATTGGCTTCCTGTTCATTCTAGAATAGAATTTAAAATTCTTCTTCTTACTTATAAGGTTTTGAATAATCAGGTCCCATCTTATCTTAGGGACCTCGTAGTACCATATCACCCCAATAGAGCGCTTCGCTCTCAGACTGCAGGCTTACTTGTAGTTCCTAGGGTTTGTAAGAGTAGAATGGGAGGCAGAGCCTTCAGCTTTCAGGCTCCTCTCCTGGGGAACCAGCTCCCAATTCAGATCAGGGAGACAGACACCCTCTCTACTTTTAAGATTAGGCTTAAAACTTTCCTTTTTGCTAAAGCGTATAGTTAGGGCTGGATCAGGTGACCCTGAACCATCCCTTAGTTATGCTGCTATAGACGTAGACTGCTGGGGGGTTCCCATGATGAACTGTTTCTTTCTCTTTTTGCTCTGTATGCACCACTCTGCATTTAATCATTAGTGATCGATCTCTGCTCCCCTCCACAGCATGTCTTTTTCCTGGTTCTCTCCCTCAGCCCCAACCAGTCCCAGCAGAAGACTGCCCCTCCCTGAGCCTGGTTCTGCTGGAGGTTTTTCCTGTTAAAAGGGAGTTTTTCCTTCCCACTGTAGCCAAGTGCTTGCTCACAGGGGTCGTTTTGACCGTTGGGGTTTTTACATAATTATTGTATGGCCTTGCCTTACAATATAAAGCGCCTTGGGGCAACTGTTTGTTGTGATTTGGCGCTATATAAAAAAATTGATCGATTGATTGATTGATAATTTTTCAGCATTAAGCAACAACAAAAACAGAAGAAATACTAAGGTGATCGCCGACCACTAGCCCTAAGCTTCACTAAAAGACCCAGAATTTAGATAAAACTGAGGCTGCGACCCACTCCATTTCCTAATAGAATGAACTTAAAAGGGTAAAAAGCATAGTAATAGGGGTGTCGGAAAAAATCGATTCACGTCCGAATCGCGATTATTATTATTACGATTCTGAATCGATCCAAAATGTCCAAGAATCGATTTTTTAAAAGCATTTTCTAAATATAATCTTGCTTACTCGCTGCATGTACTGTTTGTCAGGCAACGGCTTCCGTACTATAGCGTCCTCGTGGGGAGGTGGTCCGGTGTGCTTCAAACACTCGTGCGCTGCAGAGTTCAGTGGCTGTAGCTCAGCATGGCGGACGAAGAGCTAATTCAGCCAGCACCGTCTTTGCTGAAGGCAAATGTTTGGGCGCATTTGGATTTTATTATTTGCTGCGTAAGAAGGAGCTTGACATGACTTATGCAGTGTGCAGAATCTGCAAAATGAAAGTCAAGTACTTCAGAAACATTTCAGATATGCAAGCCCACATGCTACGCTATCACCCGGAGCTAAAAGAGGGGAGCAGCGTTATCTGCCGACTACTGACCAGCGCTTCGCTAAACTGCCAGCCAACTCCGAACGAGCAAAGCAGATAAGTAAATATACATCTAGAATCACTTGATTAACCTTGTAAAGCTGCATTTTCTTAAACATAAACATTTTTTAAGTAGTATAACTATTTCTCAGAGCTCTTTGAATCGAAAATCGATTCTGAATCGAATCGTCACCTCAAGAATCAGAATCAAATTGAATCGTGAGTTGTTGTACGATTCACATCCCTACATAGTAACATATTATGCCAGTATGCTAGCCGTACAAAAGGGAAAATAAGTGCATCTTAAAGCTGGACTTGAAAATCTCTACAGAATCTGATTGTTTTACTGAAGCAGGGAGATCATTCCACGGAATAGGGGCATAATAAGAAAAAGCTCTGTGACCCACAGACTTTTTATTCACCCTAGGGACACAAAATAGTCCTACACCATGAGAATGCAGAGCCCGAGCCGGTATGTAGGATTTAAGTAGGTTAGCTAAGTAGGGAGGTGCTAGTCGGTGAATAATTTTATAGGCTAGTAACAGAACCTTAAAATCTGATCTCACATGGACAGGAAGCCAGCGAAGAGACGGCAAAATGGGTGTAATGTGGTCAAATTTTCTGCTTCCTGTCAAAAGTATGGCAGCAGCATTTTGAACCAATTGGAGACCCCTAATGCTGGACTACGGTAAATCAGAAAATAGAACACTGCAGTAGTTCAATCTAGAAGGAACAAATGCATGAATCAGGGTCTCAGCATCAGCCATAGACAAGATGGGATGAATCTTCGCTATATTTCGCAGGTGAAAGAAAGCAGTCCGTGTAATATCTCTAATGTGGAGGTCAAAGGACAACGCAGGATCCAAAATTACCCCAAGTCTCCTCACTTTGTCAGTATGATGTATGACACACGAGCTTAGGCTAACTGTTAGCTGGTCAAATTGATGCTGATGTCTCACTGGACCAAGAACCATCATATCAGTCTTATCAGAGTTTAAAAGTCACCTACAGTAGTGTTCAGAATAATAGTAGTGCTATGTGACTAAAACGATTAATCCAGGTTTTGAGTATACTTCTTATTGTTACATGGGAAACAAGGTACCAGTAGATTCAGTAGATTCTCACAAATCCAACAAGACCAAGCATTCATGATATATACACTCTTAAGGCTATGAAATTGGGCTGTTAGTAAAAAAAAAAGTAGAAAAGGGGGTGTTCACAATAAAAGTAGTATCTGCTGTTGATGCTACAAACTCAAAACTATTATGTTCAAACTGCTTTTAAGCAATCCTGTGAATCACTAAACTAGTATTTAGTTGTATAACCACAGTTTTTCATAATTTCTTCACATCTGCGAGGCATGGAGTCATCCAACTTGTGGCAACCTTTCAGCTGTTATTCCACACCAAGATTCTTTAACAACATTCCACAATTCATTCACATTTCTTGGTTTTGCTTCAGAAACAGCTTTTTTGAGGTCACTCCACAAGTTCTCAATTGGATTTAGGTCCGGGGATTGGCAGGCCACTCCAAAACATTAATTTTGTTGGTTTGGAACCAAGATTTTGCTGGTTACTAGTGTGCTTGGGGTCATTGTCTTGTTGAAACACCCATTTCAAGGGCATGTCCTCTTCAGCATAAGGCAACATGACCTCTTCAAGTATTCTGACATATCCAAACTGATGATACCATGATACCTGGTATGCGATATATAGGCCCAACACCATAGTAGGAGAAACATGCCCATATCATGATGCTTGCACCACCATGCGTCACTGTCTTCACAGTGAACTGTGGCTTGAATTCAGAGTTTGGGGGTCGTCTCACAAACTGTCTGCGGCCCTTGGACCCAAAAAGAACAATTTTACTCTCATCAGTCCACAAAATATTCCTCCATTTCTCTTAGGCCAGTTGATGTGTTCTTTGGCAAATTGTAACCTCTTCTGCACGTCTTTTATTTAACAGAGGGACTTTGCGGGGGATTCTTGCAAATAAATTAGCTTCACACAGGCATCTTCTAACTGTCACAGCACTTACAGGTAACTCCAGACTGTCTTTGATCATCCTGGAGCTGATCAATGGGTGAGCCTTTGCCATTCTGGTTATTCTTCTAACAATTTTGATGGTTGTTTTCCATTTTCTTCCACGCATCTCTGTTTTTTTGTCCATTTTAAAGCATTGGAGATCATTGTAGATGAACAGCATATAATTTTTTGCAACCTGCGTATATGTTTTCCCATCTCCAGTCAACTTTTTAATCAAACTATGCTGTTCTTCTGAACAATGTCTTGAACGTCCCATTTTCCTCAGGCTTTCAAAGAGAAAAGCATGTCCAACAGGTGCTGGCTTCATCCTTAAATAGGGGACACCTGATTCACACCTGTTTGTTCCACAAAACTGACGAACTCACTGACTGAATGCCACAGTACTATTATTGTGAACGCCCCGTGTTCTACTTTTTTTATTAATAGTCCAATTTCATAGCCTTAAGAGTGTGCATATCATGAATGCTTGGTCTTGTTGGATTTGTGAGAATCTATTGAATCTACTGGTACCTTGTTTCCCATGTAACAATAAGAAATATACTCAAAACCTGGATTAGTCTTTTTAATCACATAGCACTACTATTATTCTGAACACTACTGTATGTGCTTGCTCTAGGGGTTGGTAAGGTTTGACCTTACTTGTGTGAAGCGCCGTGAGACAACATTGTTGTGATTCAGTGCTATATAAATGAAATACATTGAATTGAATAGGTTTTCACCACAGCTATTTCCATCGTTTTTGCAAAATCAACTGCCATCTGCCTTTCCACATTCCTGTCCATAATACCATATCTACCTAGTAATTTTTGGACTGCCTTCTCATGTACCAAAATCTGTTATCCACACCAGTAAAGCCTTTACCTAATCAGAGCTCTTTGTTTGAGCCTCTCATTTATGTCCAACCGTTTTTGACTAACCTGCCTGTCAGATCAATCTGGTCACCAGTGGACATAGCAGGCTTAGATCAGTTCCAGCTGGCGGTATGCCATCATAGTCAGAAGCTTGCACAGCAGGAAGACCAGCTCACTGTGCTTAGCTCCGGGTATAGCAAGCTAGCTAAACGCCAGGACTCTTTCATGTCATCTGTAAGCGCACAGATGAGTCAACTACTGTCCGGGGCCTCCACCGGGGGCATCAGCAGCTTCACTGGCTTTCAGCACCTGTGGTCCGCAACCAGTTGTCCTGACCAGAACGCTTCTTCGGCGAGATTGGTGATGTCAGACCATTTATCACACAATGTGAGTTGCACTTCGAACTTATGTCATCAATGTTTCCGTCGGACTGGATGAAGATAGCATTCATGATAACTCAACTGACCAGTCAAGCTGCAGCATGGGTTATGGCAGAATGGGGTCGATAATCCGCCACCTGTGGTTCACTTCCTTCCTTCACAACAGCACTCCAACAGGTGTTTCAACACACTTCTCTGGGACGCGAAGCTGCGTGCTCCCTCATGAGGCTCAAACAGGGCAGCCGCTGAGTTGCTGATTATACCTTAGACTTCCGTATCCCGGCGGCAAGAGTGAATGGAACCCGGCTGCACTCCTTGACATTTTTTTCCAGGGGCTGTCGGACATCATCCAGGACCAGCTCATTGCCATCGACCTCCCGGAGGACCTCGATGAGCTCATCGCACTGGCCAGTCGTACCGATTGATGCCTGCTGGACTGACCTCGCAGAGGTTTTTGACAACCAGATTGCCGGTCGGACATGGACGGGCCCATTCATCCAGCTACTTTGAATGTTTGCACATGTGCAAAACACTCGTGTCGCAGTCCAAGTGGGACACCTACTGAACAGCAGCCTGTGCGCAATCCTACTGTAATCTACATATTCGTATGACGTCTTAGCAGCATTTGGAACAATCTGATCACAGTCGGGGGAACCCCAACAAAGGTCAGGCATGTCAGATCTGTCGGTATGTTCCACTTGTGCCACATACGTGCGCCTCCACTGGATCCCATTCAGGGAGCGAAACGGATCTGTTGATATGCAACATGTACACTGAACAAAAATATAAATGCAACACTTTTGTTTTTGCTCCCATTTTTCATGAGCTGAGCTCAAAGATTAAAACATTTTCTATATACACAAAAGACCTATTTCTCTCAAATATTGTTCACAAATCTATCTAAATCTGTGTTAGTGAGCACTTTTACTTTGCTGAGATAATCCATCCCACCTCACAGGCCTGGCATATCAATATGCTGATTAGACAGCATGATACTCAGAAATGTTCTGTTTTATTACACAGCACAAAGGCACAGATGTTGCACGTTTTGAAGGAGCGTGCAATGTGCATGCTGACTGCAGGAGTGCCCACCAGACCTGTTGCCCTTGAATTGAATGTTCATTTCTCTACCATAAGCCACCTCCAAAGGTGTTTCAGAGAATTTGGCAATACATCCATCCAACCTCACAACCGCAGACCACGTGTAACCACACCAGCCCAGGACCTCAACATCCAGAATGCTCACCTCCAGGATCATCTGAGACCAGCAACCCAGACAGCTGCTGCAACAAACGGTTTGCATAACCAAAGAATTTCTGCACAAACTGTCAGAAACTTCCTCAGGGACTCTCATCTGCATGCTCGTTGTTGTCATCAGGGTATCAACCTGACTGCAGTTCATCGTCATAACAGACTTGAGTGGACAAATACTCACAATTGATGTCATCTGGCTGCTGATCAACTCTATGTGAAGGAGATGTGTTGCACTACATGAGGTGGTCACACCAGATACTGACTGGTTTTCTGACTCCCCCCCTCCCCCAATAAAACAAACCGCACATTCCACATTGGCCTTTTATTGTGGCCAGCCTAAGGCACACCTGTGCAATAATCATGCTGTCTAATCAGCATCTTGATATGCCACACCTGTGAGGTGGGATGGATTATCTCAGCAAAGGAGAAGTGCTCACTAACACAGATTTAGACAGATGTGTGAACAATATTTCAGAGAAATAGGTCTTTTGTGTATGTAGAGAATGTTTTAGATCTTTGAGTATTGTATGGCCTTGCCTTACAATATAAAGCACCTTGGGGCAACTGTTTGTTGTGATTTGGCGCTATATAAAAAAACTGATTGATTGATTGATTGAGTTCAGCTCATGAAAAATGGGAGCAACAATAAAAGTTTTGTATTTATATTTTGTTCAGTGTATGTGTCATATATCTATCATGTACACTGGACGTGAACATTGCACAATCAAACTGAGTCTGTCACTGGGAGCCCATCCATCATTGTGTGCATCAGAGGCTCGACATGGCACCCACAATGCAGCTGAACAGGATGTCACCCCCATAATACACAGATTATGACATGTTTACCATCTAACTTAGCCGCATGTTCCCCTTGAATTGCTGGCTGTCTGAGTGGTGTCCAAAAAATGAGGTGGGCTTCATAGATAATTGGCAAAGCTTCTGGGGAAAACCTGGTCTTATTAGGAGAGACAGCATCCATCCCACTTTGGATGGAGCAGCTCTCATTTCTAGAAATCTGGCCAATTTTCTTAAATCCTCCAAACCGTGACTATCCAGGGTTGGGACCAGGAAGCAGAGTTGTAGTCTTACACACCTCTCTGCAGCTTCTCTCCCCCTGCAATCCCCTCATTACCCTATCCCCGTAGAGACGGTGCCTGCTCCCAGACTACCAATAACCAGCAGACTAAAACAGACTAAAACAGTTAAATGTGGTCTATTAAACATTAGGTCTCTCTCTTCTAAGTCCCTGTTAGTAAATGATATAATAATTGATCAACATATTGATTTATTCTGCCTTACAGAAACCTGGTTACAGCAAGATGAATATGTTAGTTTAAATGAGTCAACACCCCCGAGTCACACTAGCTGCCAGAATGCTCGTAGCACGGGCCGAGGCGGACGATTAGCAGCAATCTTCTATTCCAGCTTATTAATTAATCAGATCTTGTTCTGACTTATGGTATGGAAATTGAAGACTTAACAGTTTTCCCTGAAAACTCCCTTCTGTCTGATCATTTCTTAATAACATTTACATTTACTCTGATGGACTACCCAGCAGTGGGGAATAAGTTTCATTACACTAGAAGTCTTTCAGAAAGCACTGTAACTAGGTTTAAGGATATGATTCATTCTTTATGTTCTCTAATGCCATATACCAACACAGTGCAGAGTAGCTACCTAAACTCTGTAAGTGAGATAGAGTATCTCGTCAATAGTTTTACATCCTCATTGAAGACAACTTTGGATGCTGTAGCTCCTCTGAAAAAGAGAGCTTTAAATCAGAAGTGCCTGACTCTGTGGTATAACTCACAAACTCGCAGCTTAAAGCAGATAACCCGTAAGTTGGAGAGGAAATGGCGTCTCACTAATTTAGAAGATCTTCACTTAGCCTGGAAAAAGAGTCTGTTGCTCTATAAACAAGCCCTCCGTAAAGCTAGGACATGTTACTACTCATCACTAATTGAAGAAAATAAGAACAACCCCAGGTTTCTTTTCAGCACTGTAGCCAGGCTGACAAAGAGTCAGAGCTCTATTGAGCCGAGTATTCCTTTAACTTTAACTAGTAATGACTTCATGACTTTCTTTGCTAATAAAATTTTAACTATTAGAGAAAAAATTACTCATAACCATCCCAAACACGTATCGTTATCTTTGGCTGCTTTCAGTGATGCCGGTATTTGGTTAGACTCTTTCTCTCTGATTGTTCTGTCTGAGTTATTTTCATTAGTTACTTCATCCAAACCATCAACATGTCTATTAGACCCCATTCCTACCAGGCTGCTCAAGGAAGCCCTACCATTATTTAATGCTTCGATCTTAAATATGATCACTCTATCTTTATTAGTTGGCTATGTACCACAGGCTTTTAAGGTGGCAGTAATTAAACCATTACTTAAAAAGCCATCACTTGACCCAGCTATCTTAGCTAATTATAGGCCAATCTCCAACCTTCCTTTTCTCTCAAAAATTCTTGAAAGGGTAGTTGTAAAACAGCTAACTGATCATCTGCAGAGGAATGGTCTATTTGAAGAGTTTCAGTCAGGTTTTAGAATTCATCATAGTACAGAAACAGCATTAGTGAAGGTTACAAATGATCTTCTTATGGCCTCAGACAGTGGACTCATCTCTGTGCTTCTGTTAGACCTCAGTGCTGCTTTTGATACTGTTGACCATAAAATTTTATTACAGAGATTAGAGCATGCCATAGGTATTAAAGGCACTGCGCTGCGGTGGTTTGAATCATATTTATCTAATAGATTACAATTTGTTCATGTAAATGGGGAATCTTCTTCACAGACTAAAGTTAATTATGGAGTTCCACAAGGTTCTGTGCTAGGACCAATTTTATTCACTTTATACATGCTTCCCTTAGGCAGTATTATTAGACGGCATTGCTTAAATTTTCATTGTTACGCAGATGATACCCAGCTTTATCTGTCCATGATGCCAGAGGACACACACCAATTAGCTAAACTGCAGGATTGTCTTACAGACATAAAGACATGGATGACCTCTAATTTCCTGCTTTTAAACTCAGATAAAACTGAAGTTATTGTACTTGGCCACACAAATCTTAGAAACATGGTGTCTAACCAGATCCTTACTCTGGATGGCATTACCCTGACCTCTAGTAAAACTGAGAAATTTTGGAGTCATTTTTGATCAGGATATGTCATTCAATGCGCATATTAAACAAATATGTAGGACTGCTTTTTGCATTTACGCAATATCTCTAAAATTAGAAAGGTCTTGTCTCAGAGTGATTCTGAAAAAATAATTCATGCATTTATTTCCTCTAGGCTGGACTATTGTAATTCATTATTATCAGGTTGTCCTAAAAGTTCCATGAAAAGCCTTCAGTTAATTCAAAATGCAGCAGCTAGAGTACTAACGGGGACTAGAAGGAGAGAGCATATCTCACCCATATTGGCCTCTCTTCATTGACTTCCTGTTAATTCTAGAATAGAATTTAAAATTCTTCTTCTTACTTATAAGGTTTTGAATAATCAGGTCCCATCTTATCTTAGGGACCTCATAGTACCATATCACCCCAATAGAGCACTTCGCTCTCAGACTGCAGGCTTACTTGTAGTTCCTAGGGTTTGTGAGAGTAGAATGGGAGGCAGAGCCTTCAGCTTTCAGGCTCCTCTCCTGTGGAACCAGCTCCCAATTCAGATCAGGGAGACAGACACCCTCTCTACTTTTAAGATTAGGCTTAAAACTTTCCTTTTTGCTAAAGCTTATAGATAGGGCTCGATCAGGTGACCCTGAACCATCCCTTAGTTATGCTGCTATAGACTTAGGGGCAAATCAGATGATGTCAGGCGTGTTCATAAACCTCTGTCACAACAACCTTTAGGTTTGACAGCGTAAGAACAAAAACACAGCAGGTTCCTGCTCTGAGACAGAAAAGGTACCATCACAGAGGACTAAACGTTGACGTGGTTATGAGTCTATCTGGACAGACAGCAGACAGCAGGTTTTCTGACATCTGTCAGAAAACCAATCTTAGGCCCCTACATACATAGTGCAAATTTGGTCAAATTACGGTGAAACAACGCAAAACAGTTTGAATTAGCGCACCACAAAACATCACACTGATGGGGAGGCGTGCACGATCCCGGTGTGACGGTTCGTGCACGCGACGGTGTCTTTCAAGCAGGAACACAGTGCAAGCTGCTGCAGCTGCTCGCACTGTGGAACGAGCTGCACCACATCGTGTTGCTGATGTGGAGGAAAATAAAATAAAAACCAGCTGTACAATTAGTGAATATCACTGGGTTGATATAAATAATACATAAAAGTATCGCAGTACAGAACCCCACAGTTAAATAAAAACATGCCACTCAAGATTTGAACTCACACTCTCTGATCACGAGACGGAAACTTTACCATCGCACCACAATCACTGTCTTATAACAGGAGCGTGAAATGGTTAAAATCAACAAGCAGATGAATGTATTTTCAAAAAAAAGAAAAAAGGCGCTGTGACAACTGACCAAATGGCATTTGATACGGCGTATTTCTGCTGATATGTGACTGAAAGTGGCGTATTTGTTGTACTGTTGGCCTTTCATATGGTCCTGCGGCGCGCCGTTCACTGTCCTGTCAGACAGACATGACATTCATATCGCTTGCAGCATGTCCACATGAACTGGCGGTCCAGTCCAGCTGAAACAACCTGTCAATGTGCGCACTCTCCAGTCCGTCACAGAAGCGATATATATGTTTTTATGTATTTCAGTGTGAGAACAGCAAGCGCACACATGCGCGTGTCCATAAAACATGGTGCGTGTTCTGCAGCTCTGAGGTCCAGTCAGCGCACAGACCAAGGTGTCACTCTGTGATCAGATGAGAGGTGCGTCTCCTGCGGGGGGGGCACGAACCACATGCATGCATGTGTTGGGTGGAAGAGCAGTGGGGAGCGTGCGACACACTCACACATGTTGTAGGGGGAGCCGACACTCTGGCATGCCAAGTGTACTCGGTAACTACACAGTTGTGAGGCACTGAGACAAATTTGACATTCAACTCGACAGTGATTGTCTGCTGACTGTTTTTGTGATGATAGTACAAACACATTTTCTAAGTGCCAGTTGAGCAGTGTTAGATGTTTGTGTGTGTCAGCTGGAATTTGGCTGACACCTGCCGCGAGAGGGTTCGAGGGGCTCTCACAGGGACGCTGGCGTGCACAAATAATTCTATCAACAGGTGTATGAGGTGTTCGAAGCAGCTACAAATTTACACCATTTGCATACGATTCCTGATTCATGTGCACTTTGACCAAATTTGTCTATGTGTGAAGGGGCCCTTACAGATGTCTGCTGGGGCGCTACATTGTGGGTGTGTTTGGTTTTCTTAACCAAAGCACACACATCTCCATCCTCATACCTGTTCATGGTCTTTGGTTTCATTTTCTCTGAATGTGCTCATGATCACCTTTCAGTCAAGTTTGACTCTTTCTATAGCTGGATTTAATGAGTTTTGCTCAGTCTGAACTCAGTAGCGCCAAATCACAACAAACAGTTGCCCCAAGGCGCTTTATATTGTAAGGCAAGGCCATACAATAATTATGTAAAACCCCAATGGTCAAAACGACCCCCTGTGAGCAAGCACTTGGCTACAGTGGGAAGGAAAAACTCCCTTTTAACAGGAAGAAACCTCCAGCAGAACCAGGCTCAGGGAGGGGCAGTCTTCTGCTGGGACTGGTTGGGGCTGAGGGAGAGAACCAGGAAAAAGACATGCTGTGGAGGGGAGCAAAGATCGATCACTAATGATTAAATGCAGAGTGGTGCATACAGAGCAAAAAGAGAAAGAAACAGTGCATCATGGGAACTCCCCAGCAGTCTACGTCTATAGCAGCATAACTAAGGGATGGTTCAGGGTCACCTGATCCAGCCCTAACTATAAGCTTTAGCAAAAAGGAAAGTTTTAAGCCTAATCTTAAAAGTAGAGAGGGTGTCTGTCTCCCTGATCTGAATTGGGAGCTGGTTCCACAGGAGAGGAGCCTGAAAGCTGAAGGCTCTGCCTCCCATTCTACTCTTACAAACCCTAGGAACTACAAGTAAGCCTGCAGTCTGAGAGCGAAGCGCTCTATTGGGGTGATATGGTACTACGAGGTCCCTAAGATAAGATGGGACCTGATTATTCAAAACCTTATAAGTAAGAAGAAGAATTTTAAATTCTATTCTAGAATTAACAGGAAGCCAATGAAGAGAGGCCAATATGGGTGAGATATGCTCTCTCCTTCTAGTCCCCGCCAGTACTCTAGCTGCAGCATTTTGAAATAACTGAAGGCTTTTTAGGGAACTTTTAGGACAACCTGATAATAATGAATTACAATAGTCCAGCCTAGAGGAAATAAATGCATGAATTAGTTTTTCAGCATCACTCTGAGACAAGACCTTTCTAATTTTAGAGATATTGCGTATATGCAAAAAAGCAGTCCTACATATTTGTTTAATATGCGCTTTGAATGACATATCCTGATCAAAAATGACACCAAGATTTCTCACAGTATTACCAGAGGTCAGGGTAATGCCATCCAGAGTAAGGATCTGGTTAGACACCATGTTTCTAAGATTTGTGGGGCCAAGTACAATAACTTCAGTTTTATCTGAGTTTAAAAGCAGGAAATTAGAGGTCATCCATGTCTTTATGTCTGTAAGACAATCCTGCAGTTTAGCTAATTGGTGTGTGTCCTCTGGCTTCATGGATAGATAAAGCTCAATCAATCAATCAATCAATTTTTTTTATATAGCGCCAAATCACAACAAACAGTTGCCCCAAGGCGCTTTATATTGTAAGGCAAGGCCATACAATAATTATGTAAAACCCCAACGGTCAAAACGACCCCCTGTGAGCAAGCACTTGGCTACAGTGGGAAGGAAAAACTCCCTTTTAACAGGAAGAAACCTCCAGCAGAACCAGGCTCAGGGAGGGGCAGTCTTCTGCTGGGACTGGTTGGGGCTGAGGGAGAGAACCAGGAAAAAGACATGCTGTGGAGGGGAGCAGAGATCGATCACTAATGATTAAATGCAGAGTGGTGCATACAGAGCAAAAAGAAAAAGAAACAGTGCATCATGGGAACCCCCCAGCAGTCTACGTCTATAGCAGCATAACTAAGGGATGGTTCAGGGTCACCTGATCCAGCCCTAACTATAAGCTTTAGCAAAAAGGAAAGTTTTAAGCCTAATCTTAAAAGTAGAGAGGGTGTCTGTCTCCCTGATCTGAATTGGGAGCTGGTTCCACAGGAGAGGAGCCTGAAAGCTGAAGGCTCTGCCTCCCATTCTACTCTTACAAACCCTAGGAACTACAAGTAAGCCTGCAGTCTGAGAGCGAAGCGCTCTATTGGGGTAATATGGTACTACGAGGTCCCTAAGATAAGATGGGACCTGATTATTCAAAACCTTATAAGTAAGAAGAAGAATTTTAAATTCTATTCTAGAATTAACAGGAAGCCAATGAAGAGAGGCCAATATGGGTGAGATATGCTCTCTCCTTCTAGTCCCCGTCAGTACTCTAGCTGCAGCATTTTGAATTAACTGAAGGCTTTTTAGGGAACTTTTAGGACAACCTGATAATAATGAATTACAATAGTCCAGCCTAGAGGAAATAAATGCATGAATTAGTTTTTCAGCATCACTCTGAGACAAGACCTTTCTGATTTTAGAGATATTGCGTAAATGCAAAAAAGCAGTCCTACATATTTGTTTAATATGCACTTTGAATGACATATCCTGATCAAAAATGACTCCAAGATTTCTCACAGTATTACTAGAGGTCAGGGTAATGCCATCCAGAGTAAGGATCTGGTTAGACACCATGTTTCTAAGATTTGTGGGGCCAAGTACAATAACTTCAGTTTTATCTGAGTTTAAAAGCAGGAAATTAGAGGTCATCCATGTCTTTATGTCTGTAAGACAATCCTGCAGTTTAGCTAATTGGTGTGTGTCCTCTGGCTTCATGGATAGATAAAGCTGGGTATCATCTGCGTAACAATGAAAATTTAAGCAATACCGTCTAATAATACTGCCTAAGGGAAGCATGTATAAAGTGAATAAAATTGGTCCTAGCACAGAACCTTGTGGAACTCCATAATTAACTTTAGTCTGTGAAGAAGATTCCCCATTTACATGAACAAATTGTAATCTATTAGACAAATATGATTCAAACCACCGCAGCGCAGTGCCTTTAATACCTATGGCATGCTCTAATCTCTGTAATAAAATTTTATGGTCAACAGTATCAAAAGCAGCACTGAGGTCTAACAGAACAAGCACAGAGATGAGTCCACTGTCCGAGGCCATAAGAAGATCATTTGTAACCTTCACTAATGCTGTTTCTGTACTATGATGAATTCTAAAACCTGACTGAAACTCTTCAAATAGACCATTCCTCTGCAGATGATCAGTTAGCTGTTTTACAACTACCCTTTCAAGAATTTTTGAGAGAAAAGGAAGGTTGGAGAATGGCCTATAATTAGCTAAGATAGCTGGGTCAAGTGATGGCTTTTTAAGTAATGGTTTAATTACTGCCACCTTAAAAGCTTGTGGTACATAGCCAACTAACAAAGATAGATTGATCATATTTAAGATCGAAGCATTAAATAATGGTAGGGCTTCCTTGAGCAGCCTGGTAGGAATGGGGTCTAATAAACGTTGATGGTTTGGATGAAGTAACTAATGAAAATAACTCAGACAGAACAATCGGAGAGAAAGAGTCTAACCAAATACCGGCATCACTGAAAGCAGCCAAAGATAACGATACGTCTTTGGGATGGTTATGAGTAATTTTTTTTCTAATAGTTAAAATTTTGTTAGCAAAGAAAGTCATGAAGTCATTACTAGTTAAAGTTAATGGAATACTCAGCTCAATAGAGCTCTGACTCTTTGTCAGCCTGGCTACAGTGCTGAAAAGAAACCTGGGGTTGTTCTTATTTTCTTCAATTAGTGATGAGTAGAAAGATGTCCTAGCTTTACGGAGGGCTTTTTTATAGAGCAACAGACTCTTTTTCCAGGCTAAGTGAAGATCTTCTAAATTAGTGAGACGCCATTTCCTCTCCAACTTACGGGTTATCTGCTTTAAGCTACGAGTTTGTGAGTTATACCACGGAGTCAGGCACTTCTGATTTAAAGCTCTCTTTTTCAGAGGAGCTACAGCATCCAAAGTTGTCTTCAATGAGGATGTAAAACTATTGACGAGATACTCTATCTCACTTACAGAGTTTAGGTAGCTACTTTGCACTGTGTTGGTATATGGCATTAGAGAACATAAAGAAGGAATCATATCCTTAAACCTAGTTACAGCACTTTCTGAAAGACTTCTAGTGTCATGAAACTTATTCCCCACTGCTGGGTAGTCCATCAGAGAAAATGTAAATGTTATTAAGAAATGATCAGACAGAAGGGAGTTTTCAGGGAATACTGTTAAGTCTTCTATTTCCATACCATAAGTCAGAACAAGATCTAAGATATGATTAAAGTGGTGGGTGGATGCATTTACATTTTGAGCAAAGCCAATAGAGTCTAATAATAGATTAAATGCAGTGTTGAGGCTGTCATTCTCAGCATCTGTGTGGATGTTAAAATCGCCCACTATACTTATCTTATCTGAGCTAAGCACTAAGTCAGACAAAAGGTCTGAAAATTCACAGAGAAACTCACAGTAACGAGCAGGTGGACGATAGATAATAACAAATAAAACTGGTTTTTGGGACTTCCAATTTGGATGGACAAGACTAAGAGTCAAGCTTTCAAATGAATTAAAGCTCTGTCTGGGTTTTTGATTAATTAATAAGCTGGAATGGAAGATTGCTGCTAATCCTCCGCCCCGGCCCGTGCTACGAGCATTCTGACAGTTAGTGTGACTCGGGGGTGTTGACTCATTTAAACTAACATATTCATCCTGCTGTAACCAGGTTTCTGTAAGGCAGAATAAATCAATATGTTGATCAATTATTATATCATTTACCAACAGGGACTTAGAAGAGAGAGACCTAATGTTTAATAGACCACATTTAACTGTTTTAGTCTGTGGTGCAGTTGAAGGTGCTATATTATTTTTTCTTTTTGAATTTTTATGCTTAAATAGATTTTTGCTGGTTATTGGTAGTCTGGGAGCAGGCACCGTCTCTACGGGGATGGGGTAATGAGGGGATGGCAGGGGGAGAGAAGCTGCAGAGAGGTGTGTAAGACTACAACTCTGCTTCCTGGTCCCAACCCTGGATAGTCACGGTTTGGAGGATTTTAGAAAATTGGCCAGATTTCTAGAAATGAGAGCTGCTCCATCCAAAGTGGGATGGATGCCGTCTCTCCTAACAAGACCAGGTTTTCCCCAGAAGCTTTGCCAATTATCTATGAAGCCCACCTCATTTTTTGGACACCACTCAGACAGCCAGCAATTCAAGGAGAACATGCGGCTAAACATGTCACTCCCGGTCTGATTGGGGAGAGGCCCAGAGAAAACTACAGAGTCCGACATTGTTTTTGCAAAGTTACACACCGATTTAATGTTAATTTTAGTGACCTCCGATTGGCGTAACCGGGTGTCATTACTGCCGACGTGAATTACAATCTTACCAAATTTACGCTTAGCCTTAGCCAGCAGTTTCAAATTTCCTTCAATGTCGCCTGCTCTGGCCCCCGGAAGACAATTGACTATGGTTGCTGGTGTCGCTAACTTCACATTTCGCAAAACAGAGTCGCCAATAACCAAAGTTTGATCCTCGGCGGGTGTGTCGCCGAGTGGGGAAAAACGGTTAGAGATGTGAACGGGTTGGCGGTGTACACGGGGTTTCTGTTTAGGGCTACGCTTCCTCCTCACAGTCACCCAGTCAGCCTGCTTTCCCGGCTGCTCGGGATCTGCCAGGGGGTAACTAATGGCGGCTAAGCTACCTTGGTCCGCACCGACTACAGGGGCCTGGCTAGCTGTAGAATTTTCCACGGTGCGGAGCCGAGTCTCCAATTCGCCCAGCCTGGCCTCCAAAGCTACGAATAAGCTACACTTATTACAAGTACCATTACTGCTAAAGGAGGCCGAGGAATAACTAAACATTTCACACCCAGAGCAGAAAAGTGCGGGAGAGACAGGAGAAGCCGCCATGCTAAACCGGCTAAGAGCTAGTAGCTACGCTAAGCTAGCGGATTCCTAAAAACACGCAAAGTGAATAATGTGTAAATAATTTAGAGGTGATTCAGCAGAAGGAGTGCTTTAGTTAAGGCATGTAAAGATTACACTGGGAAACAAATCGTAATCTAGATAACTAGATCAATCTAACTGCGCAGATTAAACAGCTAACAGATACAGAAAAACACCGCTGTGCTCCGGAACAGGAAGTGATACAATACCGCAGTGAGAGCCAACCACCAGTAGGGGCAAGGGTCTGGGTTTTTGATTAATTAATAAGCTGGAATGGAAGATTGCTGCTAATCCTCCGCCTCGGCCCGTGCTACGAGCATTCTGACAGTTAATGTGACTCGGGGGTGTTGACTCATTTAAACTAACATATTCATCCTGCTGTAACCAGGTTTCTGTAAGGCAGAATAAATCAATATGTTGATCAATTATTATATCATTTACTAACAGGGACTTAGAAGAGAGAGACCTAATGTTTAATAGACCACATTTAACTGTTTTAGTCTGTGGTGCAGTTAAAGGTGCTATATTATTTTTTCTTTTTGAATTTTTATGCTTAAATAGATTTTTGCTGGTTATCAGAGGTGTCAAGTAACGAAGTACAAATACTTCGTTACTGTACTTAAGTACACTTTTTAGGTATCTATACTTTACTCCTTTACTTATTTTTCTGCCTACTTCTGACTTCTACTCATTACATTTTCACACAAGTATCTGTACTTTCTATTCCTTACATTTTTAAAACAAACAGCCTCGTTACTCTTGGCTTCAATTTAATGTTTATATATATATATTTCACGTCATGTGCGCCTGTAATCAACTTTTCTGCAGCGCGGCTTTGCTTTGAACCGTGAACCAATCGAAGCAGTGGTTCGCAGATTGAAGCAATGCTTCGACCTATTGCTTCGTTTATTCTTTCTTTCTTTCGTTTAATTTTCCCCTGCTAAAACCCTAAAGAGCATACTTCTGTGAGTATTATTTACCTTTTCTATGTTAAACCGACCTGTAATGGTCTTCTGAAACAGCTGATAGATGTATTTTATAACTTAAAAATGGGAGCGATGCTAACGCGTTAGCATGTCTATGGCATTTTCAATGTTAAAACTTAGCATTAAGCAACTGCAGCTCTCATCACGTTCGGGTGCATTTGTTTTCAAATTGTAATATTTCTTAAATTTATTTTTGTTTATATATTAATAATCTAATGATTATTATATACAATTTTAGAGAAAGAGGCAAAAAGAACCTGAATAGAAACACAAGAGAAAATATAAAAGCAACTAACAATGAACATACATATATGAATACATACATACAGAAATAACCCTTACCAAAAAGTAGTACATGCAAGTATGTTTCAAGTATACTTCCAGTTTACTTTTTATATACTTATCAGTACTATTTTTTGGTAAGGGAAGTGTTTCCTGTGAACACCTAGTGACTCTCACACCTCCATTTCATCCCTGTCTTATTTAAGTTTAATGACAGTTTGTTTCAGTCAAACCATATTTTCAATGTGTTAATTTCTTCAGTGATTTCCTCCAGAACTATCTGCCAAACTAGAAAACTGCTGCATCCTAGTAAGAGCAGAATACTACTGGAATGAAGTTGAAAAAGGAAAGTTGTGGGGTTTTTTTTTTTTTCCTTCACTAAATGGATGCTGCACTCACTGCAGTTTATTGTCTGGAATAGTCCCAGATTGCATTTCAGAGCTTCTAGAATTGAAACATTTTCGTGCAGGTGGTGTTGGCGGGTAATTTTGGGTTTTGGGTCTTGGGCCACATGTAGAACGAATCAGTTTTTAAATTAAGCTTTCAATTCATATAGTGGCATCTACCTTTTTTTTTTCTTTTTTTTAAGGTTACTTTATACTTTTATACTTTAAGTAGGTTTTGGTGCACATACTTTTTCACTTTTACCTGAGTAAAGAGGTCGAGTTGATACTTCAACTTTTACCAGAGTGTTTTTAAACTGCAGTATCTATACTTCTACTTAAGTAACAAATGTGTGTACTTTTGACACCACTGCTGGTTATTGGTGGTCTGGGAGCAGACACCGTCTCTACGGGGATGGGGTAATGAGGGGATGGCAGGCGGAGAGAAGCTGCAGAGAGGTGTGTAAGACTACAACTCTGCTTCCTGGTCCCAACCCTGGATAGTCACGGTTTGGAGGATTTAAGAAAATTGGCCAGATTTCTAGAAATGAGAGCTGCTCCATCCAAAGTGGGATGGATGCCGTCTCTCCTAACAAGACCAGGTTTTCCCCAGAAGCTTTGCCAATTATCTATGAAGCCCACCTCATTTTTTGGACACCACTCAGACAGCCAGCAATTCAAGGAGAACATGCGGCTAAACATGTCACTCCCGGTCCGATTGGGGAGGGGCCCGTTGAAAACTACAGAGTCCGACATTGTTTTTTCAAAGTTACACACCGATTTAATGTTAATTTTAGTGACCTCCCATTGGCGTAACCGGGTGTCATTACTGCCGACGTGAATTACAATCTTACCAAATTTACGCTTAGCCTTAGCCAGCAGTTTCAAATTTCCTTCAATGTCACCTGCTCTGGCCCCTGGAAGACAATTGACTATGGTTGCTGGTGTCGCTAACTTCACATTTCTCAAAACAGAGTCGCCAATAACCAGAGTTTGATCCTCGGCGGTTGTGTCGCCGAGTGGGGAAAAACAGTTAGAAATGTGAACGGGTTGGCGGTGTACACGGGGCTTCTGTTTAGAACTACGCTTCCTCCTCACAGTCACCCAGTCGGCCTGCTTTCCCGGCTGCTCGGGATCTGCCAGAGGGGAACTAACGGCGGCTAAGCTACCTTGGTCCGCACCGACTACAGGGGCCTGGCTAGCTGTAGAATTTTCCACGGTGCAGAACCGAGTCTCCAATTCGCCCAGCCTGGCCTCCAAAGCTATGAATAAGCTACACTTATTACAAGTACCGTTACTGCTAAAGGAGGCCGAGGAATAACTAAACATTTCACACCCAGAACAGAAAAGTGCGGGAGAGACAGGAGAAGCCGCCATGCTAAACCGGCTAAGAGCTAGTAGCTGCGCTAAGTTAGCGGATTCCTAAAAACATGCAAAGTGAATAATGTGTAAATAATTTAGAGGTGATTCAGCAGAAGGAGTGCTTTAGTTAAGGCACGTGAAGATTACACTGTGAAACAAATCGTAATCTAGATAACTAGATCAATCTAACTGCGCAGATTAAACAGCTAACAGATACAGAAAAACACCGCTGTGCTTCGGAACAGGAAGTGATACAATACCGCAGTGAGAGCCAACCACCAGTAGAGGCAAGCTGGTCATATTCTAATTATATGACCAGCACCTGCATGTATGTTTTGGGCTGCATCTAGTTCGGTTAATATTTCTTTTTCAAATTCTCCCATTTTTTGCATCCAGCTCTATTTAATTTAGAAATTTCCTTAACAAATAATAGCAGTCTATTAGGACGTCAGGTTATGTGTTACACATATACATGTGCGTCTGTATATATTTTCCAACTTATTTCCATTGATGAAACTTCTCATTTTCTGCCTGAAAGCGTATTTGGAGACGAGTGTGTTCAGGGCTCCTGTTTGTTTACTAAATACACACACGTGTTACAGACCTTGAAATCCAACAGCAGGGGATGTTATTATCCAAAGATTTATGAACATACAAATTAACGTGCTGATCCTTTATCATGATTTTCTCCATTGTGAGATATAAAAGTGTTTTATCGTAGTGTTCGTGTGTATGTGCATTATAACGCCTCAGCGCACGAGCGAAGTTACGATATTCTTCAGAACAACAATATACGCAACATGCATCCAGCAGCATACACGTTGCTGTCATAGACAACTGCCTGTAAAGTTTTTTGGCAAGTTATAACTTTCTAAACAGAGTCATTTGTAATGAAAGCCGCTTCATTTGTGCACCTCGTTCGGTGCCATGTTTGTTTTTTCGGAGACAGCAGTAAGCTCCTCCTACCCCTCCAAACGGAGTGTGCATCCAGATTCACTCCAAATGGAGGGGTTTGTAGCCCTTCGCCTACCCCTCCGCCTCACTCCAAAAAGAGAATTGAGACACCCCTCTGTCTTTCGTGCCTGCGTAAAACGGAGGGGAAGGGGTAAGGGGAAGGGCCGAGGGGTAGAATTGAGACTCAGCCTAAGTGTCGTAACAAGTACAAGGGAGGGACAAAGGGTAGAAGACAGAAAATATGGATAAAGACAGCAAGAACAATGAAGAGGGTTAACACAGAGACTGCAAGAGACAAAAAAAGATGAAGAAGTCAGGTAGAAAATTTTATTGTCAACCCCAGAACTGGAGCTTAATTATAACCCAGCAAACAAAAGATTTACAGTACACTGAGAAAGTATTCACTTTCACAAAAGTTTCACTTTTTCCACATTTTGTTTTGTTACAGCCTTATTCCAAAATGGAGAAAATACTTTTTTTCCCTCAAAATTCTACACACAACACCCCATAATGACAACATGAAAAAAGGTTTTTTTATTTTTGCAAATTTATTAAAAGTATAAAAGTAAAAAATCACATGTACCTAAGTATCCTCAGCCTTTGCTCAGTACTTTGTTGATGCACTTTTAGCAGCAATTACAGCCTCAGGTCTTCTTGTATATGTTGCCACAAGCTTGGTGCACCTGTCTGAGATCAAGAGCGCTCTGGAGCAGGGTTTCATCCAGGATGTACATTGCTGCATTCATCTTTCCTTCAATCCTGACTAGTCTCCCAGTTCTTGCCACTGAAAAACATCCCCACAGTGGTGCCTGGTTTCCTCCAAACATGACACTTGGCATTCATGCCAAAGAATTCAATCTTTGTGTCATCAGACCAGTGAATTTCATTTCTGATGGTCTGAGAGTCCTTCAGGTGCCTTTTGGCAAACTCCAGGTGATGTCGATCGATGCATCAAGTATTGGTCTGTTCTCATTTCTTTGAATATCAATAAGTCAAACATAACTAACAACAGAATTTAGGCAGACAAAAACAGGATAATAATCTTCATTGTTTTGTATCACCATGAACACCGCATTACAGTAATACTTGACAATCTTCACAAACTGCTACCCAAGTAGGCAATGCTGCACCGTTAGTGAATCAGAGCATTTGATTCATCATATTTAAAATTTAAGCTTACATGAAATTAAATATTAAGCTTAACTTTGTATAGAAGCTGGAGCTTCTGCTTTACTTTTGATGCTCTTTCTGGTTCATTCCGAGTCTGTGAAATGTGAGTAGCATGTCTTGTGTAATCCAGCACTGTCTTGTATTGGAGGTTTATCATTATAGTTAGTATTATTACTAATATGCATATGTCATGGACATGAATGAGCGAAGCTTGTCAGCATCTCACCATGTCATTTAGGTCCTTCAGACTTTATTTTGAGTAAATGCTTCAGCAGAGCATTAGCATGGCAAAAACCTTTCAGCTTCTGGAGGGGCTCTGCCCCCCATACTCTCCACCTTTTTAAGCATTTTTCTTTTTTTCTTTTTTTTCAGCTGACCCCCCTCATTACAGCCCTCTTAACCCCCTGCCACTTTAAGCATTTTTTTTTTAGATGTTTAGGTAGATGTAAATTAATATTCAAAGATTTCAGCTAGTTGACAGTAGGGCTGTACAATATGGCATGGTAAATGTGCATCCCAGCATATTTACCATGCCATGTTCATGTCTACGTCATATGCATAGTATCACTTTGAGCAGATGGAATCGGTTAATCAGTGAAATCACCTGGTGGAATCAGTGGCTGCATAGAAAACCTGCACCCTCTTGGCCCTGTCTAGAACACGTTGCCCTTGTCAAAATTAAAAGATGCTCCAATCATATAGAAAACTACACCACATTATTTGCCTGATCATAAAGATTCCAAAGAAGGCATAGTTTGGACAATCTGTGACTGAATGTTATGGAGTTAAGAGGTAAAAGCAGCAAGAATGGTGACAGAGGTCAATTTCAGTTTGTACAGGGGTCAAAAGTTTAAGTTTTTCCATTAATTTTGCTCCAGCTGTAGTTGTGCTGAATTTGATGCTTGTATCACCATTTGAAGGATTATTTCAGTTATCTGCTGCACTAATAAGCCAACAAAGAAACCAGCTGCTGTCTGTTAATTTAAACATGTGTATACCAAAATTAAAGGAGAAATGCTGATTTTAACAACATGGACCTCATTTCTGACATAAAATACAGTCGTTTACTCACCAATATAAGTTTGGTGTGATTAGAAGCCCATAGTTCAAATGACGTGTTCAGTTCAAATCTGAAGCAAACATTTTTCTTCTTCTACTAAGGTGGATTAGAACTTTTTGTGGTACACAGCACCAACTACTGGACAGGAGGAACCTAGCAGTCAATCTGACTCACTGATTTGAAAAGTCAGCTCTTTCAACCAGACGTGTGGTGCTGTGACATCTCAATCATCTGTGTCCAATCAGATTTCAGGAGAGTCCAGTGAAACCCCGGCCTCCACTCTAGCTCCACCCATGCCAGGAAGTGTTTGACATTTGAACATTTCCTGTTTCACTGTGACTGATAAATTGGCACTTCCTGTTTGAGTGTGAGCTTGCCACTGAGTTCCCGTGAGATTCCATGGGATCCTGTCTGTCAATCTAGGAAGTGTTTGAAATTTGAACATTTCCTGTTTTACTGTGGATTTGAAAATTGGCATGTCCTGTTTAGGACGCCCTGTACCATGAATGAGCTTTGCGCCGCTGTGCGACACTTCACTCATATTATTACTGAAATCTGCTGACACGGCCAGGTGTTGTGCGACGTAACTCCTTGCAATTTCTGCATGTCTACCTTCCAAAGTCACAGTGTTGTATAGTAACGAAGTAAAAATACTTCACTACTGTACTTAAGTATGTTTTGGGAGACTTTGTACTTTACTTGAGTTTTTTTTTAATTCAGCTTACTTTCACTTTTACTTCACTACATTTCCGACCTTAATTGCATACTTCTACTCCGATACATTTTCTATGCGCCGTGCCGTTACTCGTTACAAAAACACACACACACACAAAAAAAGTCGTGTTTTCACCCACAGACACCACTGATTACTAGTGACTGCAACGAAGTCAGGCCGATTTGTCATGAGGCATGTCCGATAGGCTTTTTTGTAGTTGTGCACTTGGGGGGTGTTTGTCAGGAAAATGATCATTTCTCTACAGTCATTACAGACCTGCAGCGGGTCTGTAATCAACTTTTCTGCAGCGCAGCTTTGCTTTTAACCTTGAACCAATCGAAGCAGTGATTCGCAGATCGAAGCAGTGCTTCAATCTATGATTCGTGGATTTTATTTCGCTTTAGCCTAATGTTTTCCCACTAAAACCCTGAAGACCATATGTATGTGAGTAATATTGAATATTTTTATGTTAAATGAACCTGTTAAGGTCTGAAACAGTTGATAGATGTATTTTATAACTTAAAAATGGGACTGATGCTAATGTGTTAGCATGTCTATGGCATTTTCAATGTTAAAATTAACATTAAGCTGTTCGCATTAGCACGTTTGTGATGATTTGTTTTCTGTATAATTAATGTCTCAGCGTTTGTTGTTGTAAAAGAGTCAAATTGTAATTTTTTAAATTTATTTTTATTCAAATATTATAGCAACAACAATAATAGTCTACATAATAGACAATAATAGTCAATAATAATAGACTAATAATGTTACAATACAATTTTAGAGAAAGAGACAAAAAGAACCTAATGAAACAAAACACAACAGAAAAGATAAAACCATGTAACAATGAAAAGAAATAAATACATATAGAAATAAATAACTGTTTCCTGTGAACACCTAGTGAGTGGCCTACTCTCGTTTAGGTTTTGAAACCTTGTTTCTGAAGTGTTTTTATGTGATGTGCACAATTTTCAGTATTTTGACTAATACTACCAGTCATTTACAAGCCTAGATAAACTTTATATAAAAAGAAATCAGTCCGTTTTTTATTATTAACATTTACTTGTACTTTTACTTTCAATACTTGAGTACATTTAGGTTGTACATTACTTGTCATACTTAAGTACAATAAATAATAGATACTTTAAGATTTTTACTTGAGTAGCATTTCAATCAGTGACTAGAACTTCTACCAAAGTCATTTTTTTAATGAGTATCTGTACTTTTACTTAAGTGTGATTTTCAGGTACTGATTTTCAGGTACTAGTCTGCAGAAGAAGACACACACATCCAAAACACATAAAAGGCGTGCTGGATCAAGAAAAATATCGCCTGAGGAAGGGCAGTTTGCCCAAAACATCACATTCTTTTCATTCATAAAGCATTTTGCATGGGAGTGTGTGGAGGTGTGGATCTTTTTGTTTTTGGTACCTTCCAAAGGCTTCCATTTTGGAACGTATTCTAAAAAAGATGCACATCTTCTCTGAAAATGTTGCTACTTTGCATGTTTGGATAGAAAGAAAAATACACTTTTTCTTCATCCAAAGATGACACATCCTGTTCATTGTCGGCACTATGGATGGGTATTGATAAGATTTTATCGATATCGATGCCATTATCAATTCTGCTTATCGATCCGATTCCTTATCGATTCCCTTATCGATACCTCCTGAATTTTGTACTAAAAGTAGGCTTTACAGGTTTTCTATGTATTTCATTGAGTCTTAAAGTAAATAAATATGAAACTGGTCACTGTACCCTTCATCTCTGGACATAAATAAAAATAAACAAAACGATGTTTCGCTTTGAAGTTATTAATTCCGAATGGACTCTATCGTTCTAACTTGACTCTTCAGAGAGCTGCGCAACGTTTGGAGCTGTGTGAACAGAACGGAGAACGATTCTTGTTTCTTTCTCGCAACAAGACAGGAGTCCCAGTTAGTAACTTTAATCCGCACAAAAGTGAATCACGATTGACATATTCAGGGATGAAAGTGGTGAAAAACAAAAAAAGCTGAAACCCAAAATTATCCCCAACACCACCTGCACCAAATGTTTGAATTCTAGAAGCTCTGAAATGCAATCTGGAGCTATTCCAGACGATAAACTGGAGTGAGTGCAGCATCCATTTAGGTGAGAAAAAAAACAACTTTCCTTATTCATATTTATTCCAGTAGTATTCTGCTCTTACTAGGATGCAGCAGTTTTCTAGTTTGGCAGATAGTTCTGGTGGAAATCACTGAAGAAATTAACACACTGAAAATATGGTTTGACCAAAACAAACTATCATTAAACTTAAATAAGACAGGGATGAAATGGAGGTGTAAGAGTCACTAGGTGTTCACAGGAAACACTTATTTATTTCTGTATGTATGTATTTATTTATGTATGTTCATTTTTAGTTGGTTTTATATTTTCTGTTCTGTTTCTATTCAGGTTCGTTTTGTCTCTTTCTCTAAAATTGTATATAATAAGTATATATTATATATAATAATCATTAGATTATTAATATATAAACCAAAATAAATTTAAAAAAATATTACAATTTGAAAATAAATGCACCCGAACATGATGACAGCTGCAACTGCTTAATGCTAACTTTTAACTTTGAAAATGCCATAGACATGCTAATGCGTTAGTGTAACAGGGTAATAATATCCGGGTCGAATTCCGCCAAATTAACTCAAATTACTCATTTTTTGTTACAATAAGTTCATATTATATGTATATATACCTGTTTGGCATTGAAGAGTGAGAAGTCCATATGTCTTTGAACGCACCTCACACAGCACGCAGCTGGTGCACGGGGAGGGGCAAACTCAGTGCAGCTTGGACTGTGTGAGAGGTAAGACGTATGAAACTGGGTCCTCATATTGAGCACTTTTTCTGTAAATTCACGTTCTGTCCACAATTTATTTCCAACTTTAACGGTGCAGAGGTGTCTTTTGTGTGTGTGCGAAATGTTAAATGTAAGTTTTTGGGCCAAGTGTAATGCTTTAGCTGGCACATGGTTTAAGCTAGCTGAGGGGTGCTTTGCTGTAGAGTCAATGTAAACTTACTTGCACCACACACTGCAAACGTGCTCGACATTGTGCGGTTGGATGACTTTGGGTTACTGTGGTTTAGTCTAATTTCATCTCTTGGAGACAGATTTAGCGTTTTGGTGGTTATCTGCTACACTTTTGTTTTTTACATCACATTTGATCTGTGTTTTGTTCACCATGTTCAGTAAAGTTGATTCTGGGGCAGATGATGGTGCTTCTGATGGCACAGGTGAGACACATGTGGGGATTGGGAGGGGCTGGTTTAGAGATGTTACCCAGACCCCCCGAGTGGGCATGTTGAGAACGCCTAGGTTCAGTTCTACTCGAGTACAGCCTCCGCAAGTTGATTTGAACCCACGTGTTGCTGGTGATTTTGAATTTGGCACTTTAATATCAGACTTAGCTAATCAAATTGGTCAGTCTATTGCTGCTCAGCTGCAGAGCAATATCGGCTCACGCTCGCAGCCTAATGATACCTTTCAAACAGCTCAGAACAGCACACCTTCTGAATTGAATCTGTCTGGTGTTAAACTCATTATGCAGTCTGATGTTAAAGACCCACCTGTCTTTAGAGGGGATGGAAGTGACAAATGTTCTGTAAATGAGTGGGTTGAAATGGTAGAGCTTTACCTCACAAAGAGAGCAATACCAGTACAACAGCAACAATCTGAGGTATTAGCTAAGTTACTTGGGAAAGCTAGAGATGTGGTGAAGGTTACTCTACGCAACCAGTCCTTACCATATGACTCCCAGGCACCTAGTGTAATATTTGATATACTAAAACAGAACTTCGGTGAGTTAGCATACTCCGCCATGCCCATGGCTGACTTTTACAACACTAGGCCACTCCCAAATGAAAGTGTGATGGAGTACTGGATCCGACTGAACAAAGCTATTGACATTGCTCATGAGTGCCTATGGAGACATGGTAGGGGTGTTGAGGACCCGGGCCGTGAAGTCTCGATGATGTTCATTAAATACTGCCCAAATCCGGTTCTCGCCAACAGACTGAGTTTTAAAGCTGCGGAGGAGTGGACAACAAGTGAAGTACAGGAGCGTATCAGTACATTCCAGAGGGAAATCAGAGCTAATAGCCATGAACAACTCCCTTCAAATAGTCTCGTTCCATGCCATTCCCAGTCTGCGGTGGTCCAGGAGCGGCCCGGTACACACCGGGAACAAGTGAACACATGCACACAATGTTTTCCAGCTTCATTGTGTCCTGTCTCCATGCAGGTGACCACCCAAACACCCACTGTTGTTACCCAAGCCCCGGTGAGGGTGGGCCCCTACCAGCAGCTCCAGCCCTCATCAGTGGCCCATGCTGCGGTGCCAACAGTCTCGCCTGTCCCGCAGCGACCGATATCATCCACACCTCAGCCTCAGTTTGCAGTCAGCTCAGCGGCGAACCCTCCAGCTATTGTTACGTCACCGTCAGTGGATTTAGAGGGTGTGCGCTCTCTGATGAGCCTATTGGACTGTCTAGTCACACGCTATAACTCAGAACCATACAGCTCAGCCCACCATGCAACAGTTGATTGCCCTCCCAGATTTTGCAAAGTCTGTAATGACCCAGCCCACTCGACACTGTCACACTGCAGGAGAAACAATCTCTGCCTGGCATGCTTCTCCCCAGGCCACTGGAAAAAGAACTGCCCTCGGCGGGGTCAAAGACCGGCACCAAACCTGATTCAGGACACTGTGAACCAGCACCAGCCTGCGGGAAACTAGGACACCCACATTCGGAGAGGGGCAGTGTGGGTGAAGCACAGACAACCCTCATTAATGTACCAGATCAGGAGCTTCTCTATGTCAACGCATGCTCTGCTGCTCCGGAGGGATACCAAGTTGTGGTCCAGGGGACAGCAGTGGTCCCAGCCTTCAGTGAGTTGTTCTACACCCAGGTCCAAGTAAATGACAATGTTGAGATAAAGGGTATGATCGACTCGGGGTCAATGGCTTGCACATTAAGTGAGGCAGCAGAGGCCAGGCTGTTGGAAAAAGGAGCCATGACTGGAGAGCCCAAGTCGGCGGAGCGGATCTTGCTGGTTGGATGTGGCAGAAAGCAGACACACCCAAAGTGTGTACATGATCTGACACTCTCTTTATATGGAATGAAGTGTGTTGTACCAGTCCTGGTGGTTCCCGGCCAAAGGGATGATCTGATTATTGGTTCAAATGTCTTGAAAAAGCTAATGAGTGTTCTGAAGAATGACGACGACTATTGGAGACACATCTCAGATGGGAGCAGGTACTCTCTCCCCAATTATGAACACTTTCTTGATATCATGTCCTGTTCAGTCAGATGGAAGGGAGAGGCTTCGCCAGATGTCATTGGCGCAGTGAAGCTGCCCCGGGCTGTCACGCTTCTCCCACAGCAAGAACACCTGGTGTGGGGCAAGCTGCCCAACAACACCCCAGTGTCCCCAGGCAGTACCATTCTGGTGGAGCCTTGTTCTTCCAAAGCCAGCCCAAGGAACATATTGGTGGGGCGCGTCATCGCTGCTATGTACGGTGACAAGTGGGTTCCCATGAAAATCACAAACCTCTCAACCCAACCAGTAACTCTCAAGCGCAATTCTAAGATTGCAAATGTGTCACCATGTCTTGCGGTTGAGGACTTGAATCTAAGTCAATGCCACAGCACGTTCAATGATGGTCTCAGTGATGCAAAGAAACCAGCTGCCTCAGAAGCGGATCTCAAAGCCAGGCTCGCTAAATTGGGCTTAAGCGACCTCGACATTGACTCCTGCCAGGCCAGTTTTCACTCCAAACAAAAGCTTGTGGATCTAGTGGAACAGTTCGAGACCATCTTTTCGCGGCACCCACTTGATTGTGGGGAGGCTAAGGGTTTCGTCCACCGTATCCATCTGACTGACGAGAGACCCTTCCGTATGCCTTATCGCAGAGTTCCTCCAGCCCACTACCAAAAACTGCGTCAAGTTCTGTCTGATATGGAAGAGAGAGAAATCATACGCAAGTCCGTGAGCGAGTATGCATCTCCCCTAGTCATGGTTTGGAAGAAGGATGGCAGTTTGAGAATTTGCACTGACTTCAGATGGCTGAACGCACGAACACTGAAAGATGCACACCCACTCCCACACCAGGCTGATTGTCTCGCATCACTCAGTGGCAATGCATTCTTCAGCACGATGGACTTAACCTCAGGGTTCTATAACATCCCCATGTGCGAAGGCGACAAGCGTTTCACAGCCTTCACTACACCAGTTGGACTCTACGAATACAACAGAATGCCCCAGGGGCTCTGTAACAGCCCTGCATCGTTCATGCGCATGATGTTGAGTATTTTTGGTGACCTCAACTTCACCAGCCTACTCTGTTACCTGGACGATTTGCTGGTCTTTGCGCCAACCGAGGAGGAAGCCCTCGAGAGATTGCATGTTGTATTTGAGAGGCTGAGAGACAACCATCTTAAGCTGAGCCCAAAGAAATGTTGCCTCCTACGCAAGTCAGTCAAGTTTTTGGGACACTTTATAGATCGAAAAGGAGTTTCCGTTGATCCGTCCAGGGTGGAAGTGATTTCCAGGATGCCCAAAGAGACCCTGATGGAAGAGGATGGATGTACGCCTTCAGCGAGAAAAGTGAAGTCCTTCCTGGGCATGGTTTTCTTCTACCAAAACTTCATTCCCCGATGTTCAGCCATAGCCAAACCGCTGTTTGCCTTAACATCCGGATCAATGAGAAAGGGCAGGCATCCACAGTCGAGAAAAGGGGCTGGCACATTCAGGAAACTGACACCAACAGACTGGACTTCGGCCTGTGAGGAGGCCTTCGAGAAGCTGAAGAGTGAGCTTCTCGGATGTGCTGTGATGGCCCATCCTGACTTCGACAAGCCATTTATTCTGTCAGTTGATGCGTCCCTAGACGGCCTCGGGGCAGCTTTATCGCAACTTCCCATCGGTGAAGATAAGGCTCGTCCTATTGCGTTTGCGAGTAAGACCTTAAGCAAGTCGCAACAGAGATACCCTACCCACCGACTTGAGTTCATGGTCCTGAAGTGGAGCATCACTGAGAAGTTCAGTCACTGGTTGAAGGGGCACAGGTTCACAGTATGGACCGATAACAATCCCTTGAGTCATGTGCTGACCAAGCCTAAGCTGGATGCTTATGAACAGAGGTGGGTGGCCAAGCTTTCAGCCTATGATTTTGACCTGAAGTATATCCCAGGTCCCAGGAACGTTGTGGCTGATGCTTTGAGTCGTGAACCCTTTGCATCACCTATCGGCGAGAGACTCTTGACGGAACCATACAGCCGGTTGGTCCAGGAGGCAGATGGAGCTGAGGTGGATGTGTTGCATGATGCTTTCCGATTGGGCCTACAGTGCAACCAGGCTATCTGGTACCACCAGCTGACTGGTTACACCCAGAGTTCAGTCAACTCTCTAGCAGTCAGGGCTATACTTCAACACCATGATGATTGGCAAAGTGGCGTTGAGACTCAAGCTGTCCATCTCATTCAGCATGTGCAGTCATTGCAATCTCCAGGCGCTGAACCCCTGCCTTCTCTAACTTTGCGCGAGCTTGAGGAACACCAGAGTCAGGATCCTAATGTGTCTAAGCTGCTGCCTTTTGTCATGCGCAAAATACGCCCATCAAGACGTGAGAGGTCCGGATTTGGTGCCAGTCAGCTTACCCTTTTAAAGTCCTGGGACCGACTCAGAATCAGAGAAGGTATACTGTACCGTGAGTGTAAAGACCCTCTGACCAAAGTTAAGAGACTACAGTTCATTTTGCCAGTGAGTCTTAAGGACAGAGCCTTGGAAGGTATCCATGATTTGGCGGGTCACCAGGGCCAAACTAGGACTCTCCACCTCGCCCGGCAAAGATTCTTCTGGCCAAACATGGTACGAGACATCATTGAGTATGTCCGTCGCTGTCCTCGCCAAGACACCGGAACCAGCGGCCCGTGCCCCATTGGAGAGCATAAAGTCAACTGCTCCTATGGAACTCGTTTGCATTGACTTCTGGTCAGCGGAAGACAAGAACAAACACTCCGTGAATGTATTGGTAGTGACGGACCACTTCACTAAGATGGCTCACGCCTTTCCCTGCCGCAACCAGTCTGCCAAGCAAGTGGCCAAGAGGCTTTGGGACAATGTGTTCTGCATTTATGGGTTCCCAAGAAGAGTTCATTCTGATCAGGGCGCCAATTTTGAAAGTGAGCTGGTGTCGGAGCTTCTACGTCTGTCCGGGGTGGCCAAGTCACATACCACCGCCTACCACCCTATGGGCAATGGGGGTACCGAACGCTTTAACCGTACCCTCGGGAGCATGATAAGAGCCCTCCCCCTAAGATCTAAGCAAGAGTGGCCCCAGCAAATTCAGACGCTTACCTTTGCTTACAATGCCACCACCCATGAGACCACAGGCTTCGCTCCTTTTTACCTGATGTTCGGGTGCATTCCTCGGCTTCCAGTTGACGTCGTGTTCCAGTCAGTCCTCCATGACTCAAGCGTTGCAGATTTCAGCACCTATTCAAGTACTCTCCTCGCAAACCTTGCAGATGCTGCCAGAATAGCCCAACAACATGCCTCTCAACAGCAGAAACGGCAAGCGAGTCAGTATAACAAGAAAGTCAAGGGTGTTGCTCTCCAGATCGGCGACAGGGTGCTGTTAGCCAACAGGGGCGAGCGTGGGAAAAAGAAACTGGCAGATAAGTGGGAGCCCACAGTCTACACAGTCGTGGATAGACAACCAGAGATCCATGTCTACAAAATAAGAAACTCCAATGGGCATTGCAAAGTTGTGCACCGAAACTTGCTATTGGATGTGAACTTTCTCCCAGTCGATGGACCGGATGAGCTTGATGCAGTGGATGCCTCAGGGGAGTGTGACTCTGAGAGCCTGGACCAGAGTGACGTAGACAGCTTACAAGCGCAATGTCCAAGGGAACATGCATCTTCGTGGGTTATGTCAAGATGTAGTCAAGGCTCCTTTGAAGGTTCTGAGGTGGATGCTGATGAGTTGGTCGACACAAGATCCTATCGTGCTGTGGCAGATGTGATGGAGGATGTTACCTTTGATCCTCAGCCAACCTCTGACTGCTTGGTGGGCAGCTCACCAGATATTGTCTTTGACCATCTGTATAATAAATGTTATTGTGCTGTTTTGCACCTGTCTTAAAGTAACCCTGAGAATGTATTTGTTATTTAATTTTGTTTTAGCACTCTGGGGTCAGTCTGAACTGGGAGCGAAGAGCTGGATGTACTTGTTATTATTACACTGATAGCACGACTTTGTTTTCGTAGCCACTAACGACTGGGAGTGAAGCATGCTGGGATCATTCTGAACTGGGAGTGAAGAACTGCTTTTATTATATCTTTGAAATAACTTTCAGATGCCTGTTGATTAAAGAAATTATGTGCGCCAGGGAGGTTGAGTTGGCCACTCACCCTCCCTTCGCGGACACACTAGAAAAGAGGGAGTAGAACCATGCTTCAACAGAGTCTGCTGCGGGTTAACGTACGAACGCCCAGCCGGTTGACAGGCGCACTCTGCTGAAGGTGTTGGCTCTCCACCTTAAAGGCGTCACGGTAAGAGAAAAATGCGCTGCAACCACTTGTGTTTGATGTAACTGCTTTTGTGGGGAATAAATATACGCCTTTTTATTCTAGCAAAATGCAGTCTGTGTGATCATTTCTGTGTGCCGATCTGACCGAACCTTGTGTTTCAAAACATTTTTGGCGTTGTCGGCAGGATACGGTTACGCTCAGACTACACACAGAAATGTCTTGCTTTAGATTGGGAAAGAGAGATGCGGAGGTGGCATCTCAGCAGGAGTCTTGCTTTAGATTGGGAAAGAGAGATGCGGAGGTGGCATCTCAGCAGGAAGAAGTGGTCCCGGGGTGGGATGGGATCACTTTTAAGGAAATAGGCCAGCTTCTACGGCGACGTGGGGGACGCCCTGGGCCGTGGACTGGAGCGATTCCCACCGCGACTCCGCCAGTTTTATGTGAAATGTTAAAACGGGTGGAGGTTAAAGAGAAAGCTCCGTTGGGAGGTATTCATGAAATGATGTGGATTTGTGCAGAAGCCTGGAAAGAGCGGGTTTTAACTTTAGATACAGTCCGCTCATCAGAATGTGCTAAATCACAAAAGGTGACAAGATTAGAACAACAAGTGAAGCAATTGGAAATTCAAGCCGAAGAAATAGACGGTGTACCAACTTCCTTCTTGGCTGAAAAATGTAAACAAAAAGGATTGAAAGTGACTTGTGTGTCAGGGATGCGCCCTGATATGTTTGAATTGGCCTCATTGTTGAAAGAAATTGTCCAGGGAGAAAAGAAAGGAGTGAAACCTAGTGCCCCTCCCCTACAGGAGGAGGAGGAGGAGGACTCTGATGATGATCAGCTGCAAATAGCTGCAGTCCGGAAAGGAAAGAAAGATAAAAAGAAGGGGAAAAATAAAGAAAGGCGTTCTTGGAGCTTTGACCCTTGCGAGGAAGATTAGGATGATGGTCAAACTCTTGTGGCCCGCCGGGAATTAAAACAATGGTTCACAAGTGATATTAGACCCCATGTGTGATTGGAAATATTTTGGAAAAAAAATCAGTTCAAGTCACCTCGGCTTTAGTGGACACAGGAGCGGAGGCCTCATTGATTCATGGAAATCCAGAGAAAATGAAGGGACCTATGGTTCCTTTAACTGGATTAGGTGGACAATTGGTGTATGGAAAAAATATATCGATACCGCTTAAAATTGGAAATATGCCAATTAAAGTGTACACTGTAATAGTGACTCCAATTAATGAATGGATAATTGGCATGGATATTTTAGCTGGAATGACTTTGCATTTAGAACAGGGTAAATTTCAATTTGGGATAGCAAACGTAAGAATGATTCTGGTGGGAAAAGTAAAAATGAAACCTTTTCCCATTCCAGAGGCTACATGTGTGATTAATCAGAAACAATATTGTATTCCTGGAGGACAAGCAGAAATTACTGCAACCATAAAAGACTACTTGGAGGCAGGAGTTTTGAAACCAGTGACAACAAAATGGAATAATCCATTGTGGCCAGTCCGTAAATCGGATGGTACATGGAGAATGACTGTAGACTTTAGAGGTCTAAATAAACATACACCGGCTTTGACTTCAGCTGTACCTGATGCTGTGAGCATAATTGAACGAGTGCAACATCACAGCGGCACGTGGTATGCTGTTATAGATTTGGCCAATGCATTCTTTACTATACCAATCCCAGAGGATAGGATGGAACAGTTTGCATTTACGTGGGAAGGACGGCAATATACATTCACAAGATTGCCACAAGGATATTTACACAGTCCCACTATTTGTCATAGAGTGGTGGCGGAGCATTTGGAACAGTTCCAGGTTCCAATGAGAATGATGATCTCACATTACATTGATGACATTATGCTTCAAGGAGATACAGAAGCAGAAGTAGTGGAATATCTACCGAAATTAGTGACTCATATGAAATCATTTGGCTGGGAAATTAATCCAGCAAAGATTCAGGGACCAGCTCAAACAGTGAAATTCTTAGGAATAGTTTGGAATAAAGGAGAGAGGGAAATCACACAAAAAGCTAAAGAGAGAATAGCTAACTTTCCAGTACCTCACAGTAAGACAGACGCACAACGATATATTGGTTTATTTGGATTTTGGAGACATCATATTCCACATTTGGGACAGCCTTTATATCGATGCACTAGAAAGAAAGAAGAGTTTGTATGGGGAGAGGAACAACAATGCTCATTTGATATGGCAAAGGAAGCCATACAGCAGGCTGTGTCCTTAGGAAAAATGCAATCAGGACCAGTAGAACTTCAAGTGTCTGCTCTAAATGATTATGCTAATTGGAGCTTATGGCAAAAACAAAACAGGATACGAAAACCTTTAGGATTCTGGTCGAGAAAACTCCCGGACGCAGGTATGCGTTATACACCTTTTGAAAAACAGCTTTTAGCATGCTATTGGGCGTTGATTGAAACTGAATCACAAACGGTGGGACATGAAGTAATGATGAGGACACAGATACCTATTCTCTCATGGGTGATGAGTAATCCCACCACTCACCGAATAGGGACAGCTCAGGAGGCTAGTCCACAATTAGGTCAGTCTCTGGAAGAATTAGGAGAAGGAAAAAGCAGTCAGTGGGCGGAGTTGAAGGCCGTGCATATGGTGGTCATGCAGGGAGGACCACAGGGCCTCCATATTTATACAGATTCATGGTCAGTGACCCAAGGACTACTTACCTGGATGCCTATATGGCATGCCACTAATTGGAAAATACATTCTAAAGAAGTTTGGGGAAGAGAATTGTGGGAAGACATTTGGGAAAAGGCTAAAACAATTCCTATTACTGTGATGCATGTAGATGCACACACTAATGGACAAGACTCAGAAGCTTTATATAATAAAGCTGCAGATCAATTAGTAAAAGTAATGATTGAATTAAGACAATCCAGCCCAGGATTGGCTAGATGGGCTCATGTCAAAGCAGGACATTGGGGGGTTCAAGGTACCCTAAAATGGGCCAGAGATCGAGGTATTGATCTAAAATTGGATGATGTGAAAACAGCAATCACTGAGTGTGAACAATGTCAACACCACCGGAAGGGTGTTCCTCAACATTTGCATGGGCAGTTAAATCGTGGTAAAAGTCCCGGTCAAATTTGGCAGTTAGATTTTATTGGACCACTGCCCATGTCTAAGGGATGTAGACATGCATGCACTGCTGTAGATACATTTTCTGGGGTCTTGGTAGTGCATCCATGTAAATTTGCAAATCAAATGGCCACACTTAAGTGTTTAAAAATAATACAGCAGTATTATGGTTTGCCAGTACAGATTCAAACTGATAATGGCACTCACTTTACAGGAAATAAAGTGAAAGAGTGGGCCAAAGAACATCATGTTGAATGGATTTATCATATTCCCTATTACCCGCAAGCGGCGGGGTTAATAGAGCGAATGAACGGGCTTCTTAAAGAGACCCTACGGAAGCTGTCAAAAGATCGCACTATGCGACAATGGAAACAGGATTTGACCACTGCTGTGGATCAGCTGAACAATCGACCTTTAGGGTCAGGATCCACACCCTTGATAAGAATGATTTCAGGAGAAATGATAGAGCATACTACAGAAAGCATCAAAATGTGGAAAATTGATCCACAAGCAGTATTACCTGTCAGAGCAACTCCAGGCTCAGCAGGACTAGACTTAAGAACATTGACTACTGTCACATTGGTACCTGATAAAATTCAAGTGGTAAAAACAGGGCTAGGCCTACAGTGTCCGAAGGGCACATATGGGCACGTCCTGCCACGCAGTGGTCTATCACTTAAAGGGCTGACTATTCAGGCCGGAGTGATAGATGCAGATTATCAAGGTGAGATTGGAGTGGTTTGTCGATTATTTGGAGAACAACCCCTGATATTGAATAAAGGGGATAAAATTGCTCAATTAATAATTAAACCCTGTGAAATGGGGTTGGTACAGGAGATACCAAAACCCGTAGTAATAACTACACGAGGAACACAAGGTTTTGGTTCCTCAGATCAAGCAGGTGCCAAAGTTTGGGTGAAACAACCTAACGGACCGCCTAAGGCGGCAGAAATTATAGCTCAAGGGAATGATGCAACTGTTAGTATACTCTATCAGGGTGAAGAAAAATGGGTAAATGTGCCTGTATCAAAGTGTTATGTAAGAGAAGACTAATCGTTGTCATTCTACCCGTAGTTACACTTGTGTTGTCTAGGCTCGGATTGATGCCCTGCTGGGAGTTGCTGATCGGGCGATCGAGGACCACAAGAGGCGGGCGTCGCTATGGCAACCAGTGGAAGCCCCGGGATTGGAGGTGTCGGCTGCTGGGTCATACTCCTCCTTGTAGGTGGTGCCATGGTCTCCGGTTGTTGGGGAATGACGGAAGGACATCAAGTGAGAGAAGTCCAACCACGAGTGGAGCTCGTCTGGAGAAATCTCACTAAAACAAGTCAACAGGACAATTTTACTTGTGCCACAAGCAACAGTGAAGACAAAGGTATATTGGCAAGTTACCTTTCCAAAAATTCCAATTTGCAGAAGACGTCGAAGGGCGTGGTATGACACTCTATTAGGAGGAACAGGAACTGTCCTGGGGGTGTCGAATACAGTAGATAATGAGGTAACCAGAACAATGTTATCAAACACTGGGAAATACTCGTCCCAAGTAGTTCATCAGGTTGGAGAGTGGATGCCCACAGCATTGGTGGAGCAATTACAAAATGCTAATTTATGGCAAAAAAAGTTTTCAATGGCAATTGAAATTATGGAATGAAACTTATGCATTTAAAAATATTTCGCATATGGGAAATTGGACAGCATGTACATTACAAACCATTCATGCAGAGGCTCAAAGGGAAAGATTTCAGCGAATAGTTACTACAGGGAACTATCATGATTGGAGAAGGATTTGGAACATTAGCAACACCTTATGGTTAAAGCTACATCCAGAATATACACAATGTAATGAAACAGTATGTACTGGGTATTGGACCCAGTACAATGTGACACAACCAAAGGTTGTTTGTAAATATCAAGTGTTACCTGTGATAACGACTAATGGCTATTGGTTCTTGCATATGGATGGAGAGTGGTTAGAACCAAAAACTAATACGACTTTTGATACCAAAATGTGTGACAAAACAGATAAAGGTATGGCCTGTGTGCTGCAAACGGGATATGCCAATCCATGTCTAACCGACTCAGAGGTTGTACTTTGTGACTGGACTAGGGAAACACCAAGAGAAATGTTGTGGCAGATCGGCCCACATACTCTGTGTGTTGCAACAATGAAAAATAATTCACAAGTACCTTCGGTTCCGTTTACTGGCTGCCTGAACAATGTGCACTTATGGAATTGGGGAGACCGGACGTATCGTTTGACTAATTATTCTGTATCAAGTCGGCTGACTTCGGTACAATGGGATGTATTGCATTCCCCATGGAGTCTTTCCCTGGAGCGTTTCAAATGCGCATTGGAACAATCTACGGAAATTCAGCAATTAATAGAGTCACATACGTCCAACATCTCCAGTCTCATGGTGTCTACATTGATAGCTAGTGACCGGGTAAAACATGTGGCAAAATTAGTACAGCAAGCATCAGCACATCATTGGTGGGATATCTTTTCAGGGATGTCTGTCACTGCCAGGAGTACCTTAGTGCCACCTTTGATACTATTAATTATAGCAATATGTGTGATGACTTTTTGTAACACTTTTACATGTATCTATGTTATACGTTTAAGGCGAGAGGTGGAATGGGTAATATTTCAACGAATGCGATGAAACTGACACTGTTAATTCATGATCCTTTTGGAGTAAACCAATATAATGTTACATTAGACCCCACAACATCGGGTTTTGTATATGAGTATATTGTTTGGGACAGGTATAATCACGACTATATTACTCAAAATTTTGTTTGTGAATCACTAGAAGAAATGTGGGAAATGCTATGGCAGGACATAATCGTTGGAATAGGCTGGAGCCCAGCCTTACCTGAATCTGTTGCTGGTTACATAAATTGACTGGTGCAAAACACCAAGAGTGGAATGTATAATAAATGTTATTGTGCTGTTTTGCACCTGTCTTAAAGTAACCCTGAGAATGTATTTGTTATTTAATTTTGTTTTAGCACTCTGGGGTCAGTCTGAACTGGGAGCGAAGAGCTGGATGTACTTGTTATTATTACACTGATAGCACGACTTTGTTTTCGTAGCCACTAACGACTGGGAGTGAAGCATGCTGGGATCATTCTGAACTGGGAGTGAAGAACTGCTTTTATTATATCTTTGAAATAACTTTCAGATGCCTGTTGATTAAAGAAATTATGTGCGCCAGGGAGGTTGAGTTGGCCACTCACCCTCCCTTCGCGGACACACTAGAAAAGAGGGAGTAGAACCATGCTTCAACAGAGTCTGCTGCGGGTTAACGTACGAACGCCCAGCCGGTTGACAGGCGCACTCTGCTGAAGGTGTTGGCTCTCCACCTTAAAGGCGTCACGGTAAGAGAAAAATGCGCTGCAACCACTTGTGTTTGATGTAACTGCTTTTGTGGGGAATAAATATACGCCTTTTTATTCTAGCAAAATGCAGTCTGTGTGATCATTTCTGTGTGCCGATCTGACCGAACCTTGTGTTTCAAAACACCATCTTACAGCTTCTGACCCCATACCCACAGACCTGCTGACTGACACTGCCCATCCTCCTGACTTGGACCAGACTAATCCTGACCCTGACAGTGGACCTGGACTACCCTTGGGCCCCACCTCTCCCCCGGGACGAGTAGTTACTAGGGCAGGACGTGTTATTAGACCCTCAACACGACTTATCGAGACGATGGTTCAGAAACCTGTAGTATGGGAGTTGTTACTGCCAACGTGGGTTGAAACCACGGTCTAAGTGGTTCTCTTCGTTGTCTGTTTTTTGTGCCTCGTTACACTATTTTGATTGGACCAGTTTGTTATGGGGTGTAGGCTGCACCTCTGTAGTCCAAGAGGGTTAATAGGCCTGATCAACCTGTTAATACCTTTTGATCTGTCTGTCAGATATATTTCAAGTCTGATTTCAGGGATTAGATCCTTGTGGTGTCTGGTCTGTAATTTTGCGGTGTGTAACGAATGTTTGTTGAATTTGGTGGAATTCTAGGAGGGGTGAATGTAACAGGGTAATAATATCCGGGTCGAATTCCGCCAAATTAACTCAAATTACTCATTTTTTGTTACAATAAGTTCATATTATATGTATATATACCTGTTTGGCATTGAAGAGTGAGAAGTCCATATGTCTTTGAACGCACCTCACACAGCACGCAGCTGGTGCACGGGGAGGGGCAAACTCAGTGCAGCTTGGACTGTGTGAGAGGTAAGACGTATGAAACTGGGTCCTCATATTGAGCACTTTTTCTGTAAATTCACGTTCTGTCCACGATTTATTTCCAACTTTAACGGTGCAGAGGTGTCTTTTGTGTGTGTGCGAAATGTTAAATGTAAGTTTTTGGGCCAAGTGTAATGCTTTAGCTGGCACATGGTTTAAGCTAGCTGAGGGGTGCTTTGCTGTAGAGTCAATGTAAACTTACTTGCACCACACACTGCAAACGTGGCCTGTACTAATTTTATTTTCTTAGTTGTGCTCTTTTATGAAGACAAGTGTCTTGGACCACTGTGCTCACTGCAGTTTTTTTTTAATGTCCAAACAGGTATGAGTTTGACAATTGTTTTGTCTTAAATTTTCTGTTCTATTTACTGTTATGGTTGTACATAAATGTGAATGACTGTTTTTATTTTACATAATTTTACATATTTGGTTTATTCAGGTACTCAGTGCAGCTTGGACTGTGTGAGAGTTTTGCTCTTTTATGAAGAGAAGTGTCTTGGACCACTGTGCTCACTGCAGTTTTTTTTTAATGTCCAAACAGACCCAGTGCAGTTTGGACTGGGCGAGAGTAAAGACAGTCAGACCACATCCAGCTTCTGTCATCCTTCCCGCACTACTCAATAGAACACAACGCAGGGGACACCCGGTTACATTAGCATCACTCCCATTTTTAAGTTATAAAATACATCTATCAACTGTTTCAGAAGACCATAACAGGTCGGTTTAACATAAAAAAGGTAAATAATACTCACAGACGTATGCTCTTTAGGGTTTTAGCGGGGGAAAATTAAGTGAAAGAAAGAAAGAATAAACGAAGCAATAGATCGAAGCACTGCTTCAATCTGCGAACCACTGCTTCGATTGGTTCAAGGTTCAAAGCAAAGCCACGCTGCAAAAAAGTTGATTATGGACCCGCTGCAGGGCCTGTAATCAATCTAGAGAAATTATCATTTTCTTGACAAACACCCCCAAAACAACGGCCACTCTGAAGGACCGATAACAGAATCGTTAAGCAAAAAGCTTATTGATGTCGGTGGATCGAATCATTTCTTAACGATACCCAAAAGGAACCGGTTCTCGATACCCATCCCTAGTCGGCACCCATGCTGTCAACACACGTCACCGAACCAATGTGTGATGGGCGATTGGCGTTGGCCAATTGCTTGTAATCTATGGAACGATTGGTTTGTTCTGCTTGAGGCTTTGTGAATATATTTGATGTAAACAATGAATTAAAAATGAAATTGCTAATACATGTACCCAGATATTGTGTGTGAATAACTGAACACTTACTGTAATATTCTCTACCAAATATACAAAAATTCATGCCCACCCTTTTTATAGGTCATGCAAAGACACACTATATTGGGACGGGTGGGTGTCTATGTTTAGCAGCCTACTACTAATAAAGTGTTCATGCAAGGTTGACTGTGTCAGTTGTGTTGCAAAGCATATTTGGACTGTACACCAGTTTGCAACTGCAAGTGCACAAAGTAGAGGCATGTTGCATTCAGAATGAATATGCATAATAATGGATGGCTGAGAACTTCATTAAATGGTGGAAGTTTTGTTATGTGTTGGGGGGTTTGGCTGGCCAAGATACTGTTTGTGTGTTTTGTGTGCACTCCAGGTGGTTTGTGGGGGGCGTGTCTGAAGCTGTGATGATGGATGAAGCGTCTCTCACCCTCCACTGTCATCATGCCAACCCCATGCACCTGTTGAGCAGTTCATGTGCAGATCTAAAGGACTACCAGCTGAAGAGGATGCACCTGATGAGCAGTTCACGTACAGAGCTAAAGGACTACCAGCTGAAGTGGATATCCTGATCAGCAGTTCACATGCAGTTCCAAAGGACTTCCAGCTGAAGTAGATATCCTAATGATGTACTACATTTAAGCCATGACTGCTCTGTGTAAGGTGCTGGGGACTCAACCTTGTTGCTGCTGTGTGATGATCGTTTGTCTAACATTGTGACGCTGAGGATCGCTCCAGGTTTGACGCACCGTGCCTGTTAAGGAGATGGGTGAGGGACACGCTCCATCAGCACACTTCAGAGGTAACTAAAGCTGTGAATCACTTTGAGTAATTAACAATAGTAATTTGGCGTTTTGCACGCAGCTATATTTGAGCTACTCTGATAATTGTGTAAATTCGCTCTTCACAGCCGTGGCGTGCGGATTGATGGTCCAACCACCTGGGGGGTGCCGGCGGGAATTTCTGGGTCCAGAACTGTCGGGCTCCAATCCCTTGGGTGCTAGGAAGAGCGCGTCGTCCTCCACCCCGCCAGGCCGTTAATTCACTTTTTGTTTATACATTGCACTTGAAATAAATCTGTTATGTTCTTTGGAACCGCTCTCTGTTTATTTAGCGCTGGGTCCTTGTCAGACGCTGGTTCGCTCCTCTAACCCGCGTCCCAACATAACAAGTTTTGATGTATCAGACTCATCGATTACAATGAATAAATATAAACACGTCTCCATTTTGGCATAAACTTTATGCTATGATTATGCGAGATGAATAATAATACACAGTTAGGACACAACATGCCAAGTTCAGGACATGTCCACCAGTATCATACACTCCAAATGAGCACGCATGATAATAACATGCCATCCCTGGTTTTCAAGACCAGGCACCTAAGTGGCTCTACTCTACTCTTCTATTTTACTCTTCCTTTTTAGATATTTAAATATACCTTAGTGTACTAGCATAGTTCCACCTTTGAATTGGAATATAAGATATACCTTACTGAATTTTCATGCAATTTGTGTATGACACCCACTTTTCAGTGTGGAAAACATCACCAGATTATTTTACAGGTGTAGAAACCCTCTGTTGGGCAAACCACCAGCTGCCACCTTTCATGAAGACAACAACAAAGAAAAGTGGGGTTCAACCATCATTTCCTGACATCCCAACCACACTGGACACGTACAAATGTATGATGGCTGAATCGCGATTTTCCAAATTGAAAGGAAAAACAAAATCAAAGTGCACCCAGTCATCTTTTGCCTCAAAATATTAATAACGAGGTGTGATTTGCACTAAATATTTGCTCAATTACACACGCCTGTTATCAGCCTCAATCATGACAGAGAAAAACAAATGGGAGGCACATCATCTACACTGTAATCAAGATGCTGAAAATTTGCTCTATTTATCAAAATTACTTTGATTGTTCCACTGCTAGCAGCTACAATCACTGGTGGAAAATCTCATACACTCACTGAAACACCCATTAAGAAAGTACTGAATGTGTCTTTTTGAAGGGGCTTTTTAAGATTTTGGATATTGTTTTGTTTTTTGAACATTTGTTGCCATCTTGGGTGTTATTTCAGTTATTTACTGTTGCAGCACCAAATAAATGGGAGGAAGGAGCCACAGCTGCAGCTGAGTCAGATTAAGCAAGTTGCAGCTCATATGATGGATTGTGACAGGTTGAGACATCTGTCAATCATCAAACAATCCCCAAATATGCATCTGTTTAAGTATATAAACACACCAGACACAGCCAGCTGAGTTTAGCTGGATATTCATTTTCTATATGACAGGGTGAATTATTTCCAGCCAAATACTGGAAGCCATCACATGGAAGAGCAGTTAAAGTGGACATGATAACCACCCCTGTCTAAGGCATATAGTCACTTTATTTTTCATGAATTTGCAGAATATTTTATGCCACGTTAACCAATGTCACAGCTTTAATTTTTGTGGATCAAATTTGGCCTGACAGATGATTGATGTGCTGACGGCGGCAGCATGTGGGAGGTGTCAGACATTTATTATTACATTACTTATTTCTTTCAAGGAAAATTAAAATCCTCACTGAAATGGAGAGGAAAAGAAAATAAGTGACAAGTGGATTTCATTCAGTCAGGTCAAATTCGGTGAACAGTGGACAGATTACATCTAAATGTGTTTAACAATTGGCTGTTTCTCTATTTGGAGAGGGATCCTCTGGATTATGTTCACATGTTTTGCATCAAATGTCCAGCAGGCCTGCACCATTCTACAGGCATGTTCAAATTAGGGATGGGACCGATCCAATCCCAGATTGGTATTGGATTCCTATACCGACATAACTTATGTATCGGAAGATACCAATCCAACCCATGACATTTTCCGATAGTGGAGAAGAGCCACTGTGAATCCTCTCAACTGCTGTTGTTTGCTCTCTGTTTGTTTACTGCTGAGCGGGAGGAGGAGGAGGTAGATTTTCTGAAGCCGGGCTGTTTGAGAGAGCTCTCTTCCAAAGTGTTCTAGCTGTGGTTAGCGGTAGATTTCTGCCCGGCTCTCAGTTTCAAATGATCTGTTCGTCGAGCACAGATTTTCTGAAAAATTAACTGAATTGTTGTTGAAAATGTGTACTAAAAAGTTAGCCACTTCACTGTCCCGAGGGTATAAAACGCTATGAAAAGCCAGCTCAACATGTAGCCTAGGAGCTGAACAGAGATTCTGTGCAGAAAGGGAAAAAAGTTTCCATTAAAATCCTGCACATTAGCGTCGATGATGATACATTTATTTTACAGTTGAAAGGCTTCATGTTTCCAAAACGTTTGCGCAGCACAAAAACAGTGAAAGAGAAAAAGAGAGAGACAGAGGGAGAGAAAGCAAGCGAGAGAGAGAGACAGAGAAAGTGAGCGAGAGACAGACAGACAGAGGAAGAGAGACGGGCACAGAGATAGAGAGAGACAGGAGAGAGAGAGAGGGAGAGACAGCGAGAGGGAGAGAGATGGAGAGAAACAGAGAGGGAGAGAGACAGGCAGAGAGACAGAGAGATGGAGAGAAACAGAGGGAGAGAGACAGGCAGAGAGACAGAGAGAGGGAGAGAGACGGGCAGAGAGAGAGAGATGGAGAGAAACAGAGGCAGAGAGACAGAGAGGGAGAGAGACGGGCAGAGACAGAGAGAGAGAGGGAGGGAGAAAGACAGAGAGAGAGGGAGAGACAGCCAGGGAGAGAGACAGAGCGCTGTCTTTTCTCTTTAAGTCTATAAAAATAAGGCTATAAAAGTCTATTAAAAATAACAGTACTTAATTGTTTCACCAAAACATCAAATCTAGGCTTTCATTGTAGCCTAGATTGTTTCATTGCAGTTTACCTTCTGGTAAATTGCAGCTGAACTTTCAGGTCTCCTTTTTAAGAAAATATTAAAGCAAACAGAGCTCTGGTATTGGATCGGAAAAGTATTGGTATCGGGAGATATCCAAATTCAGGAATTGTATCACTTCCTGTTCCGGAGCACAGCGGTGTTTTGCTGTATCTGTTAGCTGTTTAATCTGCGCAGTTAGATTGATCTAGTTATCTAGATTACGATTTGTTTCCCAGGAATTGGAGTCGGAAGTGAAAAATTGTGGATCGTGCATCCCTAGTTCAAATATGCCTGCTTGGCTTTCATACCTCCTGAATCAAACAGTGGTGGGGAATGGGGGGTTAGCATTTTTGTGATGTCCTCCTCAAAAATGACGTGTTATAGCGATATGGTCCTTAGGACAGGAAAAAGTCATTTATCTATTAAAACACTTGTAGGCCCAGACATTTCCAGTTCTGCCGCTTGCCCCTCCTCTTTGCAAAGCATGTTAATTCCTCTCATATTGAGAGGTCTCCACGGTCGACCCTCAGCCACACCCGCAGAGGGTGCTACCTGTAATGACAAAAGTCAAACTGCCTGTTTGAATGAAGTCTCAACATACTATATGTGTCAGTATGGACCATCTCTGTGGAAGGAAATCTGTGCCATCAGAATTTGAATTTGAATTTCTAAGGTTGAATTTGTATAGCATCAAAATATTCAGCCTCAAAAACTTCAACCTAAAAATTTAATCCTCAAAAAAATTCAACCTCACAAATTCAACCTCAAAAAAAAAAAAAATCAACCTCAAAACAACAGAAAAGCAGGGAGAAACAATCAATCCCTGTCTCAGTCATCCAATGTTCAGCAATGTATCACGTCATCATCTGGAGCAAAATGATATTGGTTGAATGCAGGATGCTTGAGACAGGGCTCGATTGCTTCTGCTTTTCAATTTTTTGAGGATAAATTTTGAGGTTGATTTTTTTTTTTTTTTTTAAGATGAAGTTTTTGAGGCTGAATATTTTGATGCTAAACACATTCAACCTCAGAAATTGTCCATAGTTACAGTCCTTCTCTGGTCCATAAATGGTTCCATCAACTTCAAAAGGACATTTTCTTGAGAGGGAACATAGAGAGGGCCGACTCCCACAAAATGATGTAATCTGGACGCCATTTTGATTGTGTTTAACTGGGGCAGCTTGGCTGCTGCAGTGTAGTGACGTTTTGGAAACAAAACTTCTCTTGAGTGGACTACAAGCTACTGTAATGCATTATTTGACTTTAGAACACAAGGAACTACTATTACAAATATTTATTTAAACAGCTGTTATGACTGTGGAGTGTATAGAGTGGAAAATAAAGCACTGTAAGTATATTATAACCTAGGCAGCCTGATCTTTTATATTTTTAGTTTTCTATTTTATATTTAGTTTTATATTTTGTTGTGTTTTTAATCAGGTTCTTTTTGTCTCTTTCTCTAAAATTGTATTGTAGCATTATTAGTTATTGTTGTTGTTGCTATTATTATTAATATATATATCCATCCATCCATCCATTTTCTTCCGCTTTATCCGGAGTCGGGTCACGGGGGCAGCAGCTCAAGCAAAGCCGCCCAGACCTCCCGATCCACACACACCTCCCCCAGCTCCTCCGGGGGAACCCCAAGGCGTTCCCAAGCCAGCCGAGAGATGTAATCCTTCCAGCGTGTCCTGGGTCTTCCCCGGGGCCTCCTCCCAATGGGACGTGCCCGGAACACCTCTCCAGCGAGGCATCCAGGGGGCATCCGGAAAAGATGCCCGAACCACCTCAACTGACTCCTTTCGACGTGGAGGAGCAGCGGCTCGACTCCGAGCTCCTCCCGAGTGACCGAGCTCCTCACCCTATCTCTAAGGGAGCGTCCAGCCACCCTGCGGAGGAAACTCATCTCAGCCGCTTGTACACGCGATCTCGTTCTTTCGGTCATGAGCCAAATCTCATGACCATAGGTGAGGATCGGAACGTAGATCGATCGGTAAATCGAGAGCTTTGCCACCCTACTCATCTCTCTCTTCACCACAACGGTCCGATACAGCAACCGCATCACTGCAGACGCTGCACCGATCCGTCTATCGATCTCACGCTCCATCCGTCCCTCACTCGTGAGCAAGACCCCGAGATACTTAAACTCCTCCACTTGAGGCAAGGACACTCCACCGATCTGAAGAGGGCAAAGCACCTTTTTCCGGTCAAGAACCATGGGGTTGGATTTGGAGGTGCTGATTTTCATCCCGGACACTCCACACTCGGCTGCAAACCGCCCCAGTGCATACTGAAGGTCCTGATTTGACGAAGCCACCAGAATCACATCGTCCGTAAATAGCAGAGACGAGATTCTGTGGTTCCCAAACCAGACCCCCTCTACACCCTGGCTGCGCCTAGAAATTCTGTCCATAAAAATAATGAACAGAACCGGTGACAAAGGGCAGCCCTGGAGGAGGCCAACGTGCACTGGAAACAGGTTTAACTTACTACCGGCAATGCGAACCAAGCTCCTGCTGTGGTCGTACAGGGACCGGATAGCCCTTAGCAAAGGACCCCTGACCCCGTACTCCCGGAGCACTCCCCACAGGGCGCCGCGAAGGACACGGTCGAACGCCTTCTCCAGATCCACAAAACACATGTGGACTGGTTGGGCGGACTCCCATGAACCCTCGAGCTCCCGATGGAGCGTGTAGAGCTGATCCAGTGTGCTGCGACCAGGACAAAAACCACACTGCTCCTCCTGAATCCGAGGTTCGACCATCGGTCGAATTCTCCTCTCCAGTACTCTGGAATAGACCTTACCGGGGAGGCTGAGGAGTGTGATCCCCCTATAGTTGGAACACACCCTCTGGTCCCCCTTCTTAAACAGAGGGACCACCACCCCGGTCTGCCAATCCAGAGGCACTGTCCCCGATCGCCACGCGATGTTGCAGAGGCATGTCAGCCAACACAGTCCCACAACATCCAGAGACTTTAGGTACTTAGGACGGATTTCATCCACCCCAGGAGCCTTGCCACCGAGGAGCTTTCTAACCACCTCGGTGACTTCTGCCTGGGTAATGGATGAGTCCGCCTCTGGGTCCCCAGTCTCTGCTTCCTCTTCGGAAGATGTGACGATGGGATTGAGGAGATCCTCAAAGTACTCCTTCCACCGCCCAACAACATCCCCAGTCAGGGTCAACAGCTCCCCACCCGCACCGTAAACAGTGCCGGTGGAGAGCTGCTTCCACCCCCTGAGGCGTCGGACGGTTTGCCAGAATCTCTTCGAGGCCGACCGATAGTCCTCCTCCATAGCCTCCCCGAACTCCTCCCAGACCCGAGTTTTTGCCTCTGCAACCGCACGGGCTGCGGCACGCTTGGCCTGTACCTGTCAGCTGTCTCTGGGGTCCCGCCTACCAACAAAGTAGGACTCCTTCTTCAGCTTGACGGCATCCCTTACTTCAGGTGTCCACCACCAGGTTTGGGGATTGCCGCCGCGACAGGCACCAGAGACCTTGCAACCACAGCTACGAGCGGCCACATCAACAATGGAGGTGGAGAACATGGTCCACTCAAACTCCATGTCTCCAACCTCCCCCGGGATCTGGGAGAAGCTCTCCCGGAGGTGGGAGTTGAAGACCTCCCTGACAGAGGGTTCCGCCAGTCGTTCCAAGCAGACCCTCACGATACGTTTGGGCCTGCCAAGTCTGACCGGCTTCCTCCCCTCCCAGTGGATCCAACTCACCACCAGGTGGTGATCGGTCGACAGCTCTGCCCCTCTCTTTACTCGAGTGTCCGAGACACGTGGCCGAAGGTCAGATGATACGACTACAAAGTCGATCATCGACCTCCGGCTCAGGGTGTCCTGGTGCCACGTGCACTTATGGACACCCTTGTGCTCGAACTTGGTGTTCGTGATGGACAAACTGTGACTAGCACAGAAGTCCAACAACTGAACACCACTCGGGTTCAGATCAGGGAGGCCGTGCTTCCCGATCACCCCCCTCCAGGTCTCACTGTCGCTGCCCACGTGGGCGTTGAAATCCCCCAGGAGAACAATGGAGTCCCCAGTCGGAGCGCTATCTAGTACCCTTCCCAGGGACTCCAGGAAGGTCGGGTACTCTGCACTGCCGCTCGGCCCGTAGGCCAAGACAACGGTGAGAGACCTGTCCCCGACCCGAAGGCGTAGGGACGCGACCCTCTCGTTCACCGGAGTGAACTCCAACACATGGCGACTGAGCTGGGGAGCAATAAGCAATGCAACCCCAGCTCTCCGCCTCTCCCCGTGGGCAATGCCAGAAAAAAGAAGCGTCCAGCCCCTCTCCAGGAGTTGGGTACCAGGGCCCATGCTGTGCGTGGAGGTGAGCCTGACTATCTCTAGTCGGTATCTCTCAACCTCCCGCACAAGCTCAGGCTCCTTGCCCCCCAGTGAGGTGACATTCCACGTCCCAACAGCCAGGGGCTGTGAGCATGGACCGGGCCACTGGGCCACCCGCACTCGACCGCCACCCAATCCTCTCTGCACCCGACCCCCATGGCCCCCTCTGCAGGTGGTGAACCCACAGGAGGGCGGGCCCCCGTTGCTCCTTCGGGCTGAGCCCGGCCGGGCCCCATGGGCTAAGGCCCGACCACCTGGCGCTCGCGCGCGAGCCCCAACCCCAGGCCTGGCTACAGGGTGGGACCCCAGCTCCGCCATACCGGGCGACGTCTCGGTCCTTGATCTTTCACTGGTCATGGAGGTTCTGAGCTGCCCTTAGTCTGACCCGTCACCTAGGACCTGTTTGCCTTGAGAGACCCTACAGGGAGCACAAAGCCCCCGACAACATAGCTCCTAGGATCATCCGAGTATGCAAACTCCCCCACCACGATAAGGTGGCAGCTAGAGGGGAGTAATATATATACAAAAAAGAGTCAAATGTATTACAAATTGTAATACATTTAACTCTTTTACGGCAACAAATACTGAGCCATTATTATACAGAAAACATATGCACACAAATGTGCTGACAGCTGCAACAGCTTAATGCCAACTTTAACATTGAAAATGCCATAGACATGCTAACGCATTAGCATCGGGCCCATTTTTAAGTTATAAAATACATCTATCAACTGTTTCAGAAGACCATAACAGGTTGGTTTAATATAAAAAAGGTAAATATTACTTAAATACATATGCTCGTTAAGGTTTTAGCAGGGGAAAATTAAGATAAAGTGAAATAAAACAATGAATCAACGAAGCATTCGATCGAAGCACTGCTTTGATCTGCGAATCACTGCTTCAGTTGGTTCAAGGTTCAAAGCAAAGCCACACTGCAGAAACATTGATTACAGACTCGATGCAGGGTCTGCAATCAACGTAGAGAAATGATCATTTTCCTGGCCAACACCCCCAAAAACAATGTCCAGTCTGAAGGACCGATAAGGGAATTGTTAAGCTAAAAAGGTTATTAATGTCAGTGGATCGAATCATTTCTTAACGATACCCTTTGGAAAGGAATAGAAATCCACTTCCTTGTTTGTTTTAGTGTACTTTGTGCACTTGATAGCCGAACACTCAGTTCCTTTAGATCTTGATGTTTTTCTGATGTTGCTGTTTATGAGCCATGGTCATGAAAAATGCACCTTAACAGAAACTTTTGTCTCTGTTACGACTCTAGAGTGACACAAAGACTGCCATTGTGCATCAATAGACCCTGTGCAATAACGTCACTGGGTCCTGCCCCCCCGCCATGTTGGAGGACAAGCAAACACTCCAACATGGCGGACGATGTAGTAAGCAGCGTTGAAGAGAGTGAATATCAAGCTAATTTACGTGCGGAGGATAAAGTTACATACAAAGAAAAGCTGAAGAAACTGTGATTAGTTTCCCTGTTCTTACGATTACTACAGCCGATTATACCACAAAAACTCGGCATTTTATCGCAAATATCTGCAGCTAGCTAGTGTGCATCTGTAGTGTGCGTGTCTTGTTTGTCCCCCGAAAAGGCAGAACTGAAGTTTTGTGATGTCATTTGCACAGGGTCTATAGCAACACCCAGTTACACACATTCAAAATGGCAGCCAGCGCTCAGCCAATTACAATGCAGCATATAGGAAGTCGGCTCTCTCTATGTTCTCTCTGTTCTCTGTCTCAGTTCCATTCTTCCCCCGCCCCTCATCTTTAGAGGCTATTTCTCAGGTGTTCTGTGAGTGATTGTGGGTGTGGGGCGAGCAGTGCTAGCAGGTACTCAGCTCATTGGATAGGCTCATTTATATAACAACGGGAGGAGGTTTGTGGTATGCTAAACTTTGGGGGATTTTCACTGCAGACTAAAGTCTGCTTTCTGGGCCTAAGAGTGTTTTAATGTACAGTGGTCCCTCGTTTATTGCGGGAGTTACATTCTAAAAATAACCCGTAATAGGTGAAATCTGCGAAGTAGTCAGCGTTATTTTTTTTTACAATTATTATACATGTTTTAAGGTTGTAAAACCCCTCACTATACACTTTATACACTTTTCTCAAACAGGCACTAACATTTTCTCACTTTTCTCTCCTGTGTAAACACTCTCTTTTTTCTTCTGGGTGAGAATCAGAATCAGAAGAAGTTTATTGCCATTGCCAGTGAACAGGATTCACAGGCTAGGAATTTGCTTTGATACAATGGTGCAACATTAAGAAGAGATAAAATGCTAAGATAAAATATAACATATGTGTCAAAATAAGATAAAATCTAAGATAAAAAAAGAAATATGAAAGGCTGTGTGCAACAGAGAAACAGAAAAAACAGTGCAGTGGGAGGAGTGCAATTAAAAACCAAAGTACATTGTCTAAAGTGACCCGTGATAAAATGATAAAGTGACAGAGTTAAGCTTAAGGTGACTGAGTTATGAGGAGTTCATTAGTCTAACGGCAGAGGGGAAGAAACTGTTCTTATGGCGGGATGGACCGTAGCCTCCTGCCCGAGGGGAGTGGTTTGAACAGACCGTGTGCAGGGTGAGAAGGGTCAGCTGTGATCCGACCTGCTCGGCCCAGAGTCCTGGAGACGTGTAGGTCGTGGAGAGATGGAAGGCTACAGCCGATCACCTTCTGAGCAGAGGACACAATGCGCTGCAGTCTGTGTCTGTCCCGGGCTGTGGCCCCGGCGTACCACAACGTGATGGAGGAGCAGAGGATCGACTCGATGATGGCCATGTAGAACTGCACCATCAGCTGGACAGGCAGCTTGGCCTTCTTCAGCTGCCGCAGGAAGTACATCCTCTGCTGGGCCTTCTTGATGAGGGAGCTGATGGTTGACTCCCACTTGAGGTCCTGGGTGATGGTGGTGCCGAGGAAGCGGTGACAGACCACAGTGGTGATGGGGCTGTTGGTGAGGGCGAGGGAGGGCGGGGGGGCTGTGGCTTTCCTGAAGTCCACGATCATCTCCACTGTTTTCTGGGCGTTGAGCTCCAAGTTGTTGCTGCTGCACCAGGTCACCAGCTGGTCCACCTCCCTCCTGTAGGCAGACTCATCCCCATCCAAAATGAGTCCGATGAGGGTGGTGTCGTTCGCAAACTTGATGAGCTTTACAGAGTCATGGCTGGAGGTGCAGCAGTTAGTGTAGAGGGAGAAGAGCAGAGGGGAAAGGACACAGCCCTGTGGAGATCCTGTGCTGAGAACCTGAGTGTTCGAGACATTTTTTCCCAGCCTCACACGCTGACTCCGGTCCGTCAGGAAGTCTGTGATCCACCTGCAGGTGGAGTTGGGCACGTGGAGCAGAGAAAGCTTGTCCTGGAGCAAAGTTGGAAGGATGGTGTTGAATGCAGAGCTGAAGTCCACAAACAGGATCCTAGCGTAGGTTCCTGGGGAGTCCAGGTGCTGCAGGATGGAGTGCAGGGCCAGGTTTATGGTGTCATCTACAGACCTGTTGGCTCTGTAGGCAAACTGCAGGGGGTCCAGGAGGGGGTCGGTGATGGACTTCAGGTGGGATAAAAGCAGGCGTTCGAAGGTATTCATGACTACAGACATGAGAGCCACAGGCCTGTAGTCAGCTCTGCCTCCTGGTCCCAGCGTTGGGACCAGGAGGCAGAGCTGTGGTCTTATACACCTCTCTGCAGCTTCTCTCCCCCTGCCATCCCCTCATTACCCCATCCCCGTAGAGACGGTGCCTGCTCCCAGACCACCAATAACCAGCAAAAATCTATTTAAGCATAAAAATTCAAAAAGAAAAAATAATATAGCACCTTCAATTGCACCACAGACTAAAACAGTTAAATGTGGTCTATTAAACATTAGGTCTCTCTCTTCTAAGTCCCTGTTGGTAAATGATATAATAATTGATCAACGTATTGATTTATTCTGCCTAACAGAAACCTGGTTACAGCAGGATGAATATGTTAGTTTAAATGAGTCAACACCCCCGAGTCACACTAACTGTCAGAATGCTCGTAGCACGGGCCGTGGCGGAGGATTAGCAGCAATCTTCCATTCCAGCTTATTGATTAATCAAAAACCTAGACAGAGCTTTAATTCATTTGAAAGCTTGTCTCTTAGTCTTGTCCATCCAAATTGGAAGTCCCAAAAACCAGTTTTATTTGTTATTATCTATCGTCCACCTGGTCGTTACTGTGAGTTTCTCTGTGAATTTTCAGACCTTTTGTCTGACTTAGTGCTTAGCTCAGATAAGATAATTATAGTGGGCGATTTTAATATCCACACAGATGCTGAGAATGACAGCCTCAACACTGCATTTAATCTATTATTAGACTCTATCGGCTTTGCTCAAAAAGTAAATGAGTCCACCCACCACTTTAATCATATCTTAGATCTTGTTCTGACTTATGGTATGGACTAGAAGTCTTTCAGAAAGCGCTGTAACTAGGTTTAAGGATATGATTCCTTCGTTATGTTCTCTAATGTCATATACCAACAGAGAGCAGAGTAGCTACCTAAACTCTGTAAGGGAGTTAGAGTATCTCGTCAATAGTTTTACATCCTCTTTGAAGACAACTTTGGATGCTGTAGCTCCTCTGAAAAAGAGAGCTTTAAATCAGAAATGTCTGACTCCGTGGTATAACTCACAAACTCGTAGCTTAAAGCAGATAACCCGTAAGTTGGAGAGGAAATGGCGTCTCACTAACTTAGAAGATCTTCACTTAGCCTGGAAAAAGAGTTTGTTGCTCTATAAAAAAGCCCTCCGTAAAGCTAGGACATCTTTCTACTCATCACTAATTGAAGAAAATAAGAATAACCTCAGGTTTCTTTTCAGCACTGTAGCTAGGCTGACAAAGAGTCAGAGCTCTATTGAGCTGAGTATTCCATTAACTTTAACTAGTAATGACTTCATGACTTTCTTTGCTAACAAAATTTTGACTATTAGAGAAAAAATTACTCATAACCATCCCAAAGATGTATCGTTATCTTTGGCTGCTTTCAGTGATGCCGGTATTTGGTTAGACTCTTTCTCTCCGGTTGTTCTGTCTGAGTTATTTTCATTGGTTGCTTCGTCCAAACCATCGGCATGTTTATTGGACCCCATTCCTGCCAGGCTGCTCAAGGAAGTCCTACCATTATTTAATGCTTCAATCTTAAATATGATCAATCTATCTTTGTTAGTTGGTTATGTACCACAGGCCTTTAAGGTGGCAGTAATTAAACCATTACTTAAAAAGCCATCACTTGACCCAGCTATCTTAGCTAATTATAGGCCAATTTCCAACCTTCCTTTTCTCTCAAAGATTCTTGAGAGGGTAGTTGTAAAACAGTTAACTGATCACCTGCAGAGGAATGGTCTATTTGAAGAGTTTCAGTCAGGTTTTAGAATTCATCATAGTACAGAAACAGCATTAGTGAAGGTTACAAATGATCTTCTTATGGCTTCGGACAGTGGACTTATCTCTGTGCTTGTTCTGTTGGACCTCAGTGCTGCTTTTGATACTGTTGACCATAAAATTTTATTACAGAGATTAGAGCATGTCATAGGTATTAAAGGCACTGCGCTGCGGTGGTTTGAATCATATTTGTCTAATAGATTACAGTTTGTTCATGTAAATGGGGAATCTTCTTCACAGACTAAAGTTAATTATGGAGTTCCACAAGGTTCTGTGCTAGGACCAATTTTATTCACTTTATACATGCTTCCCTTAGGCAGTATTATTAGACGGTATTGCTTAAATTTTCATTGTTACACAGATGATACCCAGCTTTATCTATCCATGAAGCCAGAGGATACACACCAATTAGCTAAACTGCAGGATTGTCTTACAGACATAAAGACATGGATGACCTCTAATTTCCTGCTTTTAAACTCAGATAAAACTGAAGTTATTGTACTTGGCCCCACAAATATTAGAAGCATGGTGTCTAACCAGATCGTTACTCTGGATGGCATTTCCCTGATCTCTAGTAATACTGTGAGAAATCTTGGAGTCATTTTTGATCAGGATATGTCATTCAACGCGCATATTAAACAAATATGTAGGACTGCCTTTTTGCATTTAGGCAATATCTCTAAAATCAGAAAGGTCTTGTCTCAGAGTGATGCTGAAAAACTAATTCATGCATTTATTTCCTCTAGGCTGGACTATTGTAATTCATTATTATCAGGTTGTCCTAAAAGTTCCCTAAAAAGCCTTCAGTTGGTTCAGAATGCTGCAGCTAGAGTACTGACGGGGACTAGCAGGAGAGAGCATATCTCACCCGTGTTGGCCTCTCTTCATTGGCTTCCTGTTAATTCTAGAATAGAATTTAAAATTCTTCTTCTTACTTATAAGGTTTTGAATAATCAGGTCCCATCTTATCTTAGGGACCTCGTAGTACCATATTACCCCATTAGAGCGCTTCGCTCTCAGACTGCGGGCTTACTTGTAGTTCCTAGGGTTTGTAAGAGTAGAATGGGAGGCAGAGCCTTCAGCTTTCAGGCTCCTCTCCTGTGGAACCAGCTCCCAATTCAGATCAGGGAGACAGATACCCTCTCTACTTTTAAGATTAGGCTTAAAACTTTCCTTTTCGCTAAGGCTTATAGTTAGGGCTGGATCGGGTGACCCTGGACCATCCCTTGGTTATGCTGCTTTAGACGTAGATTGTGGGGGGGTTCCCATGATGCACTGTTTCTTTCTCTTTTTGCTCCGTATGCATCACTCTGTATTTAATCATTAGTGATCGATCTCTGCCCCCCTTCACGGCATGTCTTTTTCCTGGTTTTTTCCCTCAGCCCCAACCAGTCTCAGCAGAAGACTGCCCCTCCCTAAGCCTGGTTCTGCTGGAGGTTTCTTCCTGTTAAAAGGGAGTTTTTCCTTCACACTGTTGCCAAGTGCTTGCTCATAGGGGGTCGTTTTGACCGTTGGGGTTTTTCATAATTATTGTATGGCCTTGCCTTACAATATGGAGCGCCTTGGGGCAACTGTTTGTTGTGATTTGGCGCTATATAAGAAAAAAGTTGATTGATTGATTAAGTCCAGTGATGCGTGGTTTCTTGGGGACTGGAACTATGATTGAGGACTTGAAACAGACTGGAACATGGCATGACTCCAAGGAGGTGTTGAAGATCCCTGTGAAGACTGGGGCCAGCTCATCAGCGCAGTGTCTCAGGGTGGCAGGAGAGACATAGTCTGGGCCCGGGGCCTTACATGGATTCAGCCTTTTGAAATGTCTCCTCACATCCTCCTCTTGGACCGAGAGGGCAACAGGGGGAGTGGGGACGGCAGCAGTGAGAGGGGGGAGGTCCAGAGTGTTTGAATATCCAGTTGTGTGGGGGGTGGGGAGGTGTGAGTCCTTGTCTTCAAACCGTGAATAGAAGACGTTCAGGTCGTTGGCCAGCTTGAGGTCATCAATAGAACGAGGTGCTTTGGGCTTGTAGTTGGTGATCTCTTTCAACCCCCTCCACACAGAGGCCGAGTCGTTGGCAGAGAACCTTTGCTGCAGACGTGAACTGTACATGGATTTAGCCTTTGCCACCTCCTTGCTAAATCTGTACTTTGCACCTCTATAGCTGTCTCTGTATCCTTCTCTAAAAGCCACCTCTTTCTGCTGATGGAGCTGCTGGAGTTTAGGTGTGAATCAGGGTTTGTCATTGTTATATCTCACCCTGGTACGCTGTGGGATGATGCTGTCTTCACAGAAATGAATATATGACGTCACAGTGTCCGTGTAGTCATCTAGACTGTCTGTTGAAGCCTCAAACATATCCCAATCCGTGGTGGCCAAGCACGCACATAGCTCCTCTACAGCTTCATTGCTCCACACTTTAGACGTCCTCAGAACAGGTTTAGAGAGTTTAAGTCCCTGTCTGTACGTGGGGATCAAGTGGACCATCACGTGATCTGAGAAGATTATAAACACACACGCAGAACACAATGCGCATGCTCTCCCTTCTTTCCCTGCCTCCCGGGGTATGGATGCAGGACCCGCAAAGAATCCAAGTCATGGCCACAGAGCTCTGTGGCTGCGGTTACCGAGACCATGCAGCGGGCGCTGTGGATTTTTCCGCAAGAAGTCTATCCTTGCGGGCTGGCGGATCGCTCCGTATCAAAACAGCGAGTGTAGTCTCTGGACCTGTAGCCAGAGTTGGCCGCAGCTCCGCACAGCAGAGAGGGGGCGGTGTGAGTGGCCCGCTGTGGCGCCACAAACTCAGTAAGCGCATCGGAGGCAGTGAAAGCAATCGCGGTGATGCCGACCAGTGCCGCGACCGTCCCGCCTGGTAAGGATGCAGAACACAGTGCGCTGTTAAAAAAAGAAGCATGCAAAATTGCACTAAAAAAATCTGCGAAACTGCGAGGCCGTGAAAGGTGAACCGTGTTATAGCGAGGGACCAATGTAGTTCTGGATCTTATTTATTTAACCTAAAAGTCAAATGTATTCCTATTTCACTTCTATAACAACTATTACATCATGGCTGAATGGATCCTTGTCACTTGATTGGTGTTTTGTATGTCACGTGACAGGGATTATTTCTCCCATTTGGATTTAACATCCAAATATGGTTCTATTTACCAAGCAAATTTGGTTCCATATGTTTTGCACAATGCATGCTGTGAACCCTGCCCACACACACACTTGTGGGGGTGTCCACCATGTCAGTTTGTTTTCCAGATGGACGATGATTTGAACAAGTTAATTGACAGTGCTAATTCTTCTAACACACACACACACACACACAACCAAATTCACTATGCCATAAGCCATCTGGAGGCATGAAGAGCTGTTAGGATGAAAACCTGGATGAATTTCTGACACACTGGAAATGTAAGAAAGCGAGTGACCGCAGTAAAATTTATCTTGATGAGCCTCTTTTCCAGAGAATTGCAGACCAACTGAGCTGGTGGGAGACCAAGACTTCAGTTTGGTTTTATGTTTTACAACTGTTTATACCAGGCTGAGGTTTGGAACACAGGTTGTCAGGCAGTGGAGCAGAGGTACAGACAGGGTAAAGCAAAAATGCAGTCATATCCAGGCAGGGGCTGGAGGCACGAGCAAACACTGACATAAGGGCTGAGGCAAAAGGCACGGTCAAGAAACACGGAGCAAGATTCAGGTACATGGCAAGACAAATCAGGACTGAATACAAAAGGCTAGAATGTGTGCTAGAAGCAACAACAACCTGGCAAAGGTGTGGTGGCTGGTAGGAGATTAAATAAGCAGGTTCTAACAAGGTGCACATGAGTAGAAGGATCTAGAAAGGGGGCGTGGCTGGTGGACAAAGAGTATGGATGGGACATGATACTAAGGAAGGGAGTGCGCAAAGTGATGTAATAGACAAAGACACGTGAGCTGGTGCAAGAGCGGGAGTAAATGAAAACACAAAGCAGACTGGATCAAAGTGTGAGAGGAGGGCACACAGCTGGTGAAGTGGCATGACGTGACAACACAAACAGAGATACAAGAGAGATGAAGACATAATGGCAGGTGCAGGGCATGGAGTGAAACAGGGAACTATAAACCAGGTTAACAGAAGATAAAATAAAATATAACACTGATCTGGGCAAGAACATGAGAACTGATCAGGGAATATATGAACAAATGAATACTAAAGCAGAACAAGAAAAACAGAGATTACATGATAACAGATACAAAACCCAATGTTACAATGTAACTGATAACACAAATGAGAAAATAAGTCAGAAACTAATGATCAATAATGCAATCACAAACTGGCTGAAGAAAACTAGAACACAACAGAAACCAAAAACCCGATACTAAAGCAGAACAGATAACAGTTAAGAAAATAGAAAAAAATTAACAGATAACTAAATGACAAACAACGAAATGACTGGGTGAGCAAAACAAGAATGGATCTAAACCATGGCAGAAGTATGAAAAGTAACAAAGGAAACAAAGTGACAAAGCAAAATAGAACAGAGAAAACACATGATGAAAAGAAACAACTAACAAAGCAAAGCAGGAGCAGATGGTGGGTAGAAGAAAGGAGGAAAAAACAAAACCATCACCCCACTGAGGGCCAAAACCTGACATACACATGTGATGGCACAGAGAATGCCAGGTCAATATCACCTTCAGAAATGTATTTACTGAGCAAAATGGTGATGTGTTCAGTACTTATTTTACCCACCATATATGAAGCTATTCTAACAGATATCTGTCCTATAACTATATGGGGTCACTTTTAAACTTGAAAAAGGTTTGAGTATCTGGCTCACTCACTCACTCACTCACTCACTCACTCACTCACTCACTCACTCACTCACTCACTCACTCACTCATCTTCAACCACTTACTCCAATTAAGGGTCATGGGGAGCTGGAGCCTATCCCAGCAGTCAAAGGGCGAGAGGCGGGGTTCACCCTGGAAAGGACGCCAGTGTGTCGCAGGGCAACATAGATAAACACATTCACACCTGCACGCACACCTATGGACTATTAAAAGTTTCCAGTCCACTTAACCTGCATGTCTGTCATGCCTGGATGTGGATGGAAGCTGAAGCACCTGGAAGGAACCCACAAAAACATGGGGAGAACATGCAAACTCCACACAGAAAGGTCACAGGTGGGAATCAAGCCCATGACCTTCTTGTTGTGAGGCAACAGTGCAAACCACTAAGCCACTGTGCTGCCCAAACCAACAATTTATTTTGAAAGACGTTGGAGATTTCTTTCCTCTTTTTCGAGCACGACTTTTCAGTACCCACCCCCATTCATTACAGTTGCTCTGATACAAACACCATGAATGAAAACTGCTGTGACAGCTCAGTAGTTATGGAAAACTGACACAAAGCTCAAAATGTTGCAGTGGAATCTGACCAGATATGATAATATTAAACTGGGGTCCAAACAGACCCCATAAGAAATTATTTTTATGGAGCCCATGTAGCGGCGGTACACTCTCTCCTGCATTGTGTTGACTCCCCTCAAGATGGGAATTCATGATCTCCGGCATGGGAGGTGGGCACTCTAACCAGAAGGGCAAAACATGAAGGGCAAACCTCACTCCCCAAATAGCTGTTGGGGAGTGAGGTTTTTTTTTTTTTTTTTTTACTGACTGCTATTGCACAGACACTCCTGTTGGCCTCCAAAAGAAGTGGAAACAAAGACAACTAAATAGGTGACAATTATCTTAACTTTCAGCTGAATAAGTGTATCAAATATACATACTTACACTTATAAACGATCCAAAGATCTACCCCTGGGATCTGCTTGTGCACTGATTCCAGTTAATATTGTGTCTTTGAAAAACTGTTGGAGTCTTTAAAGGTGGCAGATGGTAACGTCTGCTGTAAAATGGTCCTCTCCAGAATGTACTTAAGGTTCACACGCTGACAAATGACGATGAAACACATGTTGTGAAAGCATCATGGGAGTCATGTTTCAGACTACAACTGGCAGAATAGTGTTTATCCATGTTTCAGCCCCTCTTTCTCCTCAGAATCACATTGTTTCTGCTTTTTACGTCGCCAAGTGCTGAATATTCATCAGTGTGACACTGTAAGAAATGATTTCCCTCTTTAAAGCCTCTGTAAATGATGTGGCACAAACAGTGTCTTCGGAAACAAATGCTAATTAAAACAGAGAATTGTGCTCATTTAACAGTGGCGTGCAGCTGGCAGAAAAGCGCTGGCAGCGTTTGTGGACGGCACATAACATGTTTGTATCAGAGCTGAGTCAGCTGTTCTTTTTTCTCTCGGGATGTCGCTGTAATGTTTGAAGAGGATGCACAAAAACACATCCCGCTGTCTGCTGTCCGACTTTAGTGCCTCTACTGGCAAAACACAATGCGTCATTTTAACTGTGGAGTCATAATTTCAGTATCCATTTCAATAGAAAAGATGCTCAACATGTGACTTTTTAAAGTGTATTTTCATCAGTTTTGATTATATATGTGTTCCACGTTTTTTCAGAAGTCTTACTACTTAGAAGTCTTATTCAGTGGGCAATACCATATTGTAGAAGCTCACAGGCCAATTCTTTTTTTTTTTTTTTTTTTTTTAGAAATTGGGGAGAACAGTGTTTGGAATTGTAAGAGCAAATATTCATTGGTTCAGAAAGAAAGTAATTTTAGTTACAATGATAAGGTGACGGTTATCAACACCATGTCAAAGCGGGTTTATTTTTTCATGCTTTTCTCCCATCAAAATGTGAATGATTTGGGCTCATTTTCTCTGCATAAGATCTGCATTAGCATTTTTTGTTTTGTGTTAATGAGAACATTGCACACCTCAGTTGAAGTGAGAAATTGGTTCCCAGCACTGCACCTGCTTTGGCCCAGAAATCCTAAAAATACCAACATTACCTATTCTTAAATTGTCAAATTACAGAATATTGTAATTGCTACTCAAATTGCTTTATCAGCAGCATTTTTTTTTTTACTTTAAATATAGAGTGACATACTTTAACGTGAGTCATGGAGGAGGTGGCTGAGAGGTGGGTGTTAGCCAAGTTCAAATCCATCATGAACAGCTCCTCTCACCCTCTGTACCGGACTGTAGTGGAGCTGAGCAGCTTGTTCAGTGACAGACTAAGGCACCCTCAATGTAAGAAGGAACGATACCGCAGGTCGTTCCTCCCTGCTGCTGTCAGACTGTACAATAACAATGTGAAATAACCACATGCAATAATACGTCCACAAATCACGTGCAATAACAACTCATTTACAAATTATGATTATTTATTAGAATGTGGAAGAAACACAAGATGACTGTCAATCTCCCTCGGTCTGGGATTCCATGCAAGATCTCACTTTGTGGGGTAAGGATGATTCTGAGAAAGCTCAGAACTACACAGGAGGACCTGGTCAATGACCTGAAGAGAACTGGATGGCTTTCGATGACTTTTCAGTCGTGTGACTATCCGAGAAATTGTGGAAGAAGTGGGCATGTCACAGCATGTTCTGTAAGACTTCAACACAGAGGTGCTTTTGCTCTGCTCTCCACTGTTGTGCGGCCATCTTTAAACCGGTTGTACCGCTCCTTAATCTGTGTGATGCCCATAGGATCGCCACCGAAAGCCGTCTGAATCTTCCGAATGGTTTCCACCTGGCTGACGCCCAGCTTCTGGCTAAATTTGATGTAGTAGCACTGCTCCAGTCATTCCGCCATTTTCCTTGCAATGAAAATCTGCCGAGAGCGCTGCATACGTCCTCACACAAAGGCTGCTTACCAGCAACTGACGCAATCGACAGGCGTGAAAAAGTTCACGCATGCCCATGAAGGTTCAAGGTTGGCTCATGCAAGCACACGTGATTCAAATGCATCAGGTTTTTGCAAAAAAAAACAAAAAGGTCCGCAACTTTTCTAACAGACCTCGTGTATATATATATATATCTTATCTCATCTTATCTTAACATCAGTCACACATAATTATGTTATGACATATTTATGTCTTCGATCTGTAACATGGCAATGAGCAGCAGAATGAGTTCAGAATGATTTCAACCTTATATCCTAGAATAAAAGCTGTTTACCCTGTATAGTTTGAAGACAAAATTGCAATAAAGTGTAAGGATTTCCTTAATTGTTTTTTGTAACATCAGTCATGCCCATAGTATTGAGTATCACCAAGTTCTACTACAACCCCAATTCCAATGAAGTTGGGACACTGTGTAAAATGTAAATAAAAACAGAATACAATGATTTGCAAATCCTCTTCAACCTATATTCAATTGAATACACCACAAAGACAAGATATTTAATGTTCAAACTGATAAACTTTATGGTTTTTGTACAAGTATTTGCTCATTTTGAAATGGATGCCTGCAACACGTTTCAAAAAAGTTGGGACAGGGCAACAAAAGACTGGGAAAGTTGATGAATGCTCAAAGAACACCTAACTGGAAACAGGTGAGTGTCATGATTGGGTATAAAAGGAGCATCCCCAAAAGGCTCAGCCATTCATAAGCAAAGATGGGGTGAGGATCACCACTTTGTCAACAACTGCATGAAAAAATAGTCCAACAGTTTACGAACAGTGTTTCTCAATTTAGGGATTCCATCATCCACAGTCCATAACATAATCAGAAGATTCAGAGAATCTGGAGAACTTTCTACACGTAAGCGGCAAGGCCAAAAACCAACATTGAATACCACTCTCCAGCGAGACATTGGCATCAGTTTGACCAGCTAATGCTTAGCCTAGAGTCGTGTCTCATACATCACACTGACAAAGTGAGGAACCTTGGGGTGGTTTTTGATCCTACGTTGTCCTTTGACCTACACATGAGTGATATTATGAGGACTACTTTCTTCCACCTGCAATATATAGTAAAGTTTTGGCCCATCCTGTCTATGGCTGATGCTGAGACCCTGATTCATGCATTTGTTTCTTCTAGACTGGACTACTGCAATATTGTATTTTCTGGTTTACCACAGTCCAGCATAATGGGTGGAAGAATGATGCTGCCAGACTTTTGACAGGAACAAGAAAGCAATCACATTACACCCATTTTGGCATCTCTTCAATGGCTTCCTGTTTCTGTGAGGTTGGATTTTACTATGACTAACCTATACAATTATTCACCGACTAGCACTTGCAGAAATTAAAGCTTTGACCAAAGCATACTGCCTGGCAAAAGGTAAGACTTTAATTTTTTACACAGATTCTTAATATGCTTTTGCAGCCTGCCACATACATGGTGCCTTTTGGAAACATTGGGGATTTTAAAGAGCAGATGGCACCCCAGTAAATTACAGAAAGCCGTCTCTGCTTTGTTAGAAGTTGCGCGTGTACAAAACTACTTGCAATTTTATATGTGCCACTCATCAAAAAATGATTTTCTGATAGCGAAGGGCAACAGTTTAGTAGACAAAGTTGCAAAATGTATAGTTATAGATACTTTTTAGGACCACTACAACCACAGACTGTGGACTTCTAACCCATTTAGCTTCATTAATATCAGTTACACATCAAGCAGGTCCATATGGACATTCTGTATGGCTAAAGAGAGGAGCTGTTAAAATCATACAATCTGGGCGGTCATAATGGTTATGGCGAAGCACACATGAACATTTTGTTCTCCTACCATCATTAATAAATATGTGGTGCGCATGGTCAGGACCATTGTGCAAGGGGGGGGGAGTACTGAGATGACTTAAAGTCTGGTGGTTACCGTTTTTGGCTAGCATGGTTGACAGAACATTACGTGAAAGAATGGCCCATTTTGACATTTAAATGAACATTTCTACACTTGATTAAAATGATATTGTTCGTCAATCATCTATGAGGTTATTTTGATTCATCTATCATAATTAGCAATTGATTAAGTGATAGTTTGAATTGTGTTCCTTTTCATGTCTGTTTATTGATGTGGTTAACAGAGTATAGTATACGTATATAGTATATATTTACATCTTCTGGTTATGACCCTTTGCAGTTTACTGAGTTGTCTTCATGGTAATTGAGATACTGACATTATATACTTACAATTGTAAATATTAAAAATGCATGATGAAAACAATAAAGATATAGCTGTACAAATTTGTTGTTACGTATTAGTTAACATAATAGTAAAAGCAAAATCATATGTAGGTATATATTGTAATAGCCCCCCCTCCTCCCCCAAATACAGCGTACTCCAACATATCACTGTACATGAAAAGTACTTGTACTTGAGAAAATACATGTACTTGGACTCAAGTACATTTTGCAGAATGATAAAAGTACTTGTACTTGGACCAAGTACTTCTTAAAAGTACGCCTTATTTTTATCAAAACCTGCCATGCCTGAGAGTCTGCATTGGTCTCCTTCTGGTTCCTGTATCAAGCCACCACCAGTCCTGACAAAATGAAAAAGCTTTTTGGTACTTTTTTGGTATTTTTTGTATCCAGACACGGTAACTGATACAATCTGTATGAATGAAAAATGCCTAGTGTGCCTGGTGTCTTATCTAATCACCTAGGAAGAAAAATGTAGTGTGTAAGTGTCGATCCATGAGGAAGTATTCACTTCCATAAACACACACACACACGGATGTGTAGATATGCATGCTAGTGCCCTCCTGAGGTTACTCCCTTTACAAATCCAGGTTTGCTCATATTTGTTTTTTAATCTTCTGACAAGCAGCACTTATCTGATTTATTACATCACCACACACACACACACACACACACACACACACTGCAGTGAGTGAACACAATGAATTCTTTTTTGGCCAGAACAGAGACTTAAAGTGCAGTTGTGAATTACTGGTGGAAAGTAAATCAAAGCTGAATGAGTGATTACCTTTCTGGACAGAAAGGGCAATAAAATGAGACAAGATAAAACTCTGAGGAGAAACGGAGCATTGAGGAGGTGCAGGAGTCAACCAGAGTGAGTGAGAAGAGATAAAATAGAGACATACGTGACAAAGGAGATCATCCTGATCTACCTACCATCCCTGGTTCTCCAGACCAGGCACCTAAGTGGCTCTACTCTTCTTTTTTGTTTTGTTTTTTTTAGATATTTGGATATATTTTAGTATACATGAGTAGAGTTCTACCTTAGAATTGGAATGTATAATAGAAGTTGTACCTTACTGAATTTTCATGTGGAAGAGGTGATGTTCAAAGACTGTCACAGAGAAGAACACTCCCCAGACAAACACCCCACCACGTGTCATTTGTCTTCTGCTCAAGACTGTGGAAGTATGTCATCTAATCTTGTAACTGACAGCCCCAGAAAATGTTATGTTTTGTTATCGTTCATGGGGTGCAAAGATTATTTAGGAGTTTCAGTGGAGCACGTAGATGTTCTGCAGCTTCCCATTAAAATAACCAGCAAACTAGCTGCCCTGTGGGATGGATCTTTGCTTGGTGAAGATTTCGTATGCTGAAATCATGTATCCTGGAATGGAATTATAATTTTGATGTCATCAAGATGATCATCATATGATCGTCATGATGGAGACATTTGATCAAAGCGTTTTGCCATTTCACAGTCACACTGATTACAGACGTTTATGCAGCGATGTAAAAGTAAAATCAGTATCACCACTACCACTCTCCACACTCCTATCACAGTACCTCCAGGTACTCAACTTCATTGATAAAAGTTTCCTCTTTGTCTTTAGGGTTCTTCATAAAGATTTCTAAAATGCTCCCATTTCCCGGCTGAACAGCCTGTTCACTCTGAGAAATGACGTGTGTTTGGATTCAAGACTTATTAACACTCCATGATCCATGATGATCCCGAAATTACACTTTCAGAATGCGTGAAAAAGAACACGAAAGTGACCTGTAAGGGTCAAACACGTTAAAGTAAATGTTAGCCAGCAGAGAATGTGAGAACAGGACTGACGCAGAAGGGGCTGGTTGTGTCTGAGGCTCGTCTTTAAAGCGCTTCTTAAAGAATGCAGCCACCCCAAGACACACACGCAGGACATCCACACATGCACGCATTCACACTCATACTTTCACCCACATGCAGCCACACCAAAACACACACGCAGGACGTCCACACACGCACATTCACCCACACACTCCCGCATTTACACTCATTCTTTCACGCACATGCGGCCACCCCAAGACACACACGCGCGACATCCACACATGCACGCATTCACACTCATACTTTCACCCACATGCAGCCACACCAAAACACACACGCAGGACGTCCACACACGCACATTCACCCACACACTCCCGCATTTACACTCATTCTTTCACGCACATGCGGCCACCCCAAGACACACACGCGCGACATCCACACACGCACACTCACCCACACACACCCAGATTCACACTCATACTTTCACCCACATGCAACCACCCGAAGACACACACGCAGGACATCCACACACGCACACTCACCCACACACACCCACATTTACACTCATTCTTTCACCCACACGCAGCCACCCCAAGACACACACGCAGGACGTCCACACACGCACATTCACCCACACACTCCACATTTACACTCATTCTTTCACCCACACGCAGCCACCCCAAGACACACACGCAGGACGTCCACACACGCACATTCTCCCACACACACCCGCATTCACACTCATACTTTCATCCAGACACAGCCACCCCAAGACACACACGCAGGACATCCACACACGCACATTCACCCACACACTCCCACATTTACACTCATTCTTTCACCCACACGCAGCCACCCCAAGACACACACGCAGGACGTCCACACACGCACATTCTCCCACACACACCCGCATTCACACTCATACTTTCATCCAGACACAGCCACCCCAAGACACACACGCAGGACATCCACACACGCACATTCACTCACACACTCCCGCATTATGTCTATTAGACCACATTCCTACCAGGCTGCTCAAGGAAGCCCTACCATTATTTAATGCTTCGATCTTAAATATGATCAATCTATCTTTGTTAGTTGGCTATGTACCACAGGCTTTTAAGGTGGCAGTAATTAAACCATTACTTAAAAAGCCATCACTTGACCCAGCTATCTTAGCTAATTATAGGCCAATCTCCAACCTTCCTTTTCTCTCAAAAATTCTTGAAAGGGTAGTTGTAAAACAGCTAACTGATCATCTGCAGAGGAATGGTCTATTTGAAGAGTTTCAGTCAGGTTTTAGAATTCATCATAGTACAGAAACTGCTTAGTGAAGGTTACAAATGATCTTCTTATGGCCTCGGACAGTGGACTCATCTCTGTGCTTGTTCTGTTAGACCTCAGTGCTGCTTTTGATACTGTTGACCATAAAATTTTATTACAGATTAGAGGTGGTTTGAATCATATTTGTCTAATAGATTACAATTTGTTCATGTAAATGGGGAATCTTCTTCACAGACTAAAGTTAATTATGGAGTTCCACAAGGTTCTGTGCTAGGACCAATTTTATTCACTTTATACATGCTTCCCTTAGGCAGTATTATTAGACGGTATTGCTTAAATTTTCATTGTTACGCAGATGATACCCAGCTTTATCTATCCATGAAGCCAGAGGACACACACCAATTAGCTAAACTGCAGGATTGTCTTACAGACATAAAGACATGGATGACCTCTAATTTCCTGCTTTTAAACTCAGATAAAACTGAAGTTATTGTACTTGGCCCCACAAATCTTAGAAACATGGTGTCTAACCAGATCCTTACTCTGGATGGCATTACCCTGACCTCTAGTAATACTGTGAGAAATCTTGGAGTCATTTTTGATCAGGATATGTCATTCAAAGCGCATATTAAACAAATATGTAGGACTGCTTTTTTGCATTTACACAATATCTCTAAAATCAGAAAGGTCTTGTCTCAGAGTGATGCTAAAAAACTAATTCATGCATTTATTTCCTCTAGGCTGGACTATTGTAATTCATTATTATCAGGTTGTCCTAAAAGTTCCCTAAAAAGCCTTCAGTTAATTCAAAATGCTGCAGCTAGAGTACTGACGGGGACTAGAAGGAGAGAGCATATCTCACCCATATTGGCCTCTCTTCATTGGCTTCCTGTTAATTCTAGAATAGAATTTAAAATTCTTCTACTTACTTATAAGGTTTTGAATAATCAGGTCCCATCTTATCTTAGGGACCTCGTAGTACCATATCACCCCAATAGAGCGCTTCGCTCTCAGACTGCAGACTTACTTGTAGTTCCTAGGGTTTGTAAGAGTAGAATGGGAGGCAGAGCCTTCAGCTTTCAGGCTCCTCTCCTGTGGAACCAGCTCCCAATTCAGATCAGGGAGACAGACACCCTCTCTACTTTTAAGATTAGGCTTAAAACTTTCCTTTTTGCTAAAGCTTATAGTTAGGGCTGGATCAGGTGACCCTGAACCATCCCTTAGTTATGCTGCTATAGACGTAGACTGCTGGGGGGTTCCCATGATGCACTGTTTCTTTCTCTTTTTGCTCTGTATGCACCACTCTGCATTTAATCATCAGTGATCAATCTCTGCTCCCCTCCACAGCATGTCTTTTTCCTGGTTCTCTCCCTCAGCCCCAACCAGCCCCAGCAGAAGACTGCCCCTCCCTGAGCCTGGTTTTGCTGGAGGTTTCTTCCTGTTAAAAGGGAGTTTTTTCCTTCCTACTGTAGCCAAGTGCTTACTCACAGGGGGTCGTTTTGACTGTTGGGGTTTTACATAATTATTGTATGGCCTTGCCTTACAATATAAAGCGCCTTGGGGCAACTGTTTGTTGTGATTTGGCGCTATATAAAAAAATTGATTGATTGATTGATTGATTCACAGTCATACTTTCATCCAGACACAGCCACCCCAAGACACACACGCAGGACATCCACACACGCACATTCTCCCACACACACCCGCATTCACACTCATACTTTCACCCACGCGCAACCACCCCAAGACACACACGCAGGACATCCAAACATGCACGCATTCACACTCATACTTTCAACAACATGCAGCCACCCGAAGACACATGCAGGACATCCACACACGCACATTCACACACATACTCCCGCATTTACACTCATTCTTTCACCCACACGCAGCCATCCGAAGACACACATGCAGGACATGCACACATGCACATTCACACACACACTCCCGCATATACACTCATTCTTTCACCCACACACAGCCACACCAAGACACACACGCAGGACGTCCACACATGCAGATTCATCCACACACTCCCGCATTCACAGTCATACTTTCACCCACACGCAGCCACCCCAAGACACAAACGCAGGATGTCCACACACGCACATTCTCCCACACACACCCGCATTCACACTCATACTTTCATCCACACACAGCCACCCCAAGACACACATGCAGGACATCCACACACCCACATTCACACACACACTCCCGCATTTACACTCATTCTTTCACCCACACGCAGCCACCCCAAGACACACGCAGGACGTCCACACAAAAACATTCTCCCACACACACCCACATTCACACTCACACCCACATGCAGCCACCCCAAGACACACACGCAGGACATCCACACACACACATTCACACTCACACCCACATGCAGCCACCCCAAGACACACACGCAGGACATCCACACACACACATTCACCCACACACTCCCGCATTCACAGTCATACTTTCATCCACACGCAACCACCCCAAGACACACACGCAGGACATCCACACATGCACGCATTCACTCTCATACTTTCACCCACATGCAGCCACACCAAAACACACACGCAGGACGTCCACACACGCACATTCACCCACACACTCCCGCATTTACACTCATTCTTTCACGTACATGCAGCCACCCCAAGACACACATGCAGGATATTCACACACGCACATTCACCCACACACACCCACATTCACACTCACACCCACATGCGGCCACCCCAAGACACACACGCGCAACATACACACACGCACACTCAACAACACACACCCAGATTCACACTCATACTTTCACCCACATGCAGCCATACCAAAACACACACGCAGGACGTCCACACACGCACATTCACCCACACACTCCCGCATTTACACTCATTCTTTCACCCACACGCAGCCACCCCAAGACACACATGCAGGACATCCACACACGCACATTCACACACACACTCCCGCATTTACACTCATTCTTTCACCCACACGCAGCCACCCCAAGACACACACGCAGGACGTCCACACACGCACATTCTCCCACACACACCAGCATTCACACTCGTACTTTCATCCAGACACAGCCCACCCAAGACACACACGCAGGACATCCACACACGCACATTCACCCACACACTCCCGCATTCACAGTCATACTTTCATCCACACACAGCCACCCAAAGACACAAATGCAGGACATCCACACACGCACATTCACACACACACTCCCGCATTTACACTCATACTTTCACCCACACACAGCCACCCCAAGACACACGCAGGACATCCACACACGCACATTCACACACACACTCCCGCATTTACACTCATACATTCACCCACACACAGCCACCCCCAAGACACACACGCAGGACATCCAAACACGCACATTCTCCCACACACACCCGCATTTACACTCATACATTCACCCACACACAGCCACCCCAAGACACACACGCAGGACGTCTACACACGCACATTCTCCCACACACACCCGCATTCACACTCATACTTTCACCCACGCGCAACCACCCCAAGACACACACGCAGGACATCCAAGCATGCACGCATTCACACTCATACTTTCAACAACATGCAGCCACCCAAAGACACATGCAGGACATCCACACACGCACATTCACACACACAATCCCGCATTTACACTCATTCTTTCACCCACACGCAGCCATCCGAAGACACACATGCAGGACATGCACATTCACACACACACCCCCGCATATACACTCATTCTTTCAAACACACAGCCACACCAAGACACACACGCAGAACGTCCACACACGCACATTCACCCACACACTCCCGCATTCAGTCATACTTTCACCCACACGCAGCCACCCCAAGACACACGCAGGACGTCCACACACGCACATTCTCCCACACACCCCGCATTTACACTCATACTTTCATCCACACACAGCCACCCCAAGACACACATGCAGGACATCCACACACGCACATTCACCACACACTCCCGCATTTACACTCATTCTTTCACCCACACGCAGGCCACCCCAAGACACACACGCAAGACGTCCACACACGAACATTCTCCCACACACACCTGCATTCACACTCTACTTTCATCCAGACACAGCCACCACAAGACACACACTCAGGACATCCACACACGCACATTCACACACACACTCCCACATTCACAGTCATACTTTCATCTACACACAGCCACCCCAAGGCACACATGCAGGACATCCACACACGCACATTCAAACACACCATCCCGAATTTACACTCATACTTTCACCCACACACAGCCACCCCAAGACACACACGCACATTCACACACACTCCCTCATTTACACTCATACTATCACCCACACACAGCCACCCCAATACACACACGCAGGACATCCAAACACGCACATTCTCCACACACCCCGCATTCACACTCATACTTTCACCACAGCCACCACCCCAAGACACACACGCACGGACATCCAAACATGCACGCATTCACACTCGTACTTTCAAACACATGCAGCACCCGAAGACACATGCAGGACATCCACCACACGCCCATTCACACACACAATCCGCATTTACACTTATTCTTTCACCCACACGCATCCATCCGAGAAACACACATGCAGGACATGACACATGCACATTCACACACAACCACACTCCCGCATTATACACTCATTCTTTCAAACACACAGACACACCAAGACACACAGCGCAGAACGTCCACACACGCACTTCACCCACACACTCCCGCATTCACAGTCATACTTTCACTCACAACGCAGCCCAACCCAATGACACACAACGCAGGACGTCCACACACGCACATTCACCCACACACCCACATGCACACTCATACTTACATCCACACACAGCCACCCCAAGACACACATGCAGGACATCCACACACGCACATTCACACACACACTCCCCGCATTTACACTCATTCCTTTCACCCACACGCAGCCACACCCAAGACCACACGCAAGACGTCCCACACACGAACATTCTCCCACACACACCCGCATTCACACGCATACTTTCATCCAGACACAGCCAACCAAAAGACACACACTCAGGACTCCACACACGCACATTCACCCACAACACTCCCGCATTCAGTCATACTTTCATCTACACACAGCCACCCCCAAGACACACATGCAGGACATCCACACACGCACATTCAAACACACACTCCCGAATTTACACTCATACTTTCGCCCACACACAGCCCCCCAAGACACACACGCACATTCACACACACTCCCTCATTTACACTCATACTCATCACCCACACACAGCCACCCCAATACACACACGCAGGACATCCAACAACGCACATTCTTCCCACACACACCCCGCATTCACACTCATACTTTCATCCACACACAGCCACCCCAAGACACACATTCCTGTATGGGCACCAAAGTGAGGGTCCGGGAAAATGTCCATTGGAAGTGAGGACCACCCTTTCTGCGGTCCTTAAAAATATACTGATACTGCATTTAAACACTAGGTGTCTCTCTAAGTCAAGTGTGTCACCTCAGATTTTCAAGAACAACAAAGGAACAATAGTTTCTGAAAACAGTTTTGTACCACCTAAGCGAGGACCTTTTCTTCCCCCTTCTACCTTGGGGTGGTGCTGTTGAGTCCGTTTTAGTCAGACAAGTTAAACTTTTTTTTTTTACTAATGGTTATTATTTTATGTCATTTTATATTTTACTATGGACAAAACCATATTAATAAATCATTCTGAATGTTTATTTAAACAAACTGCACAGTTTTAAGGTTGATAAATAAAGAGAATGCTTAAAACTTTCTGTCAATTATTAGACTAATGTAAAAAATACTTGGGCTGCACAGATACTACTTTTCTGAAATGTGATTCATAATAGTATTATACCAAAGAGGCAGAAATTCCAATGTCAGTTGAAACAATGCAATTTATTGAAAACAGACAACAACAACAACAAAAAAAGCAGTCTTAAAACCAGTAGTTGGCTTGTGTGTTACTGAGGTTGGTCCAAAAAAAAAAAACAAGCACTTCTCAATGTTGTGCAATCTAGTTAAAGACCATAGCAAAT